>NW_027182842.1:460000-592500 GCF_041146395.1 Eulemur rufifrons
CTTTGATTCATCACCTGGCAATCTACCATGGTTCTCTGGACCCCTCAATGCGTGGGACCCTTTAACTGGATACTTCCAAGAATTATGCTGCAGAGCTTTTGAAATAACCACTACGTGGAGAATTATTTGCCAGTTTTTGCAGCACCTTTCACCATAATTGTGACAAGGTTCGTCTCTGCCTCCTTAAACCAAGCTGGCTGCCATGGACAAAACCATGCTGAGGCCTACCTCACTTGGTATTGCCTATACTTGGTACTGGAGCCTGGCAAGAAGCCAGTCTTTTAAGTATCATTCCACCAACCTTTTTCCATTGTTTTAAAAGGCAGAGCACCTTTTGCCAGTTAGCATAAGAATGAGTTGCTGGAGGGCACGTTGTTGTGTGGGGTCAGGTGGTGTGTGAGGGGGCAGGCGCTCTGCCAGTCCAGTGTTTTGTTTTTTGTTTTTTTTTTTTATCCTCAGAGAGGAGAAGTTGGCATGTGTGCAGCAGGTGAAAAGTGCGGATCCTGTTTTAGTCTTAGACTGAAACAGGATCCACATTTTCTGCCCGTTCCTTTAAGAATCATTTGACTCTTCTTCCGTGAATCCACCATGGTTCTCTATAACCCTCTATGCGTGGCCCCAGGTAACTAGCTGGTTCCAAGAAGTATGCCATAGAGCTTTTGAAATAACCACTACGTGGAGAATTATTTGCCAATTTTTGCAGCACCTTTCACCATAATTGTGACAAGGTACTTCTCTGCCTCCTTAATCCCAAGATGGCTGCCAGGGAAAAAACTATGCTGAGGCCTAGCTCACTTGGTGTTGCCGATACTTGGTACGGGAGCGTGGAATAAAACCAGTCTTTCAAGTATCATTCCACCATCCTTTTTCCATTATTTTAAAAGGCATAGCACCGTTTGCCAGTTAGCATAAGAATGAGTCACTGGAGGGGACGTTTTTGTGTGGGGTCGTGTGGTGTGTGCGGGGGGGCAAGCCCTCTGTCAGTCCAGTGGTTTGTTTTTATTATGCCCAGAGAGGAGAAGTGGGCATGTGTTTGGCAGGTGAAAAGGGCGGATTCTGTTTCAGAGAATTAACGATGATCCCCATGGTCATCCCGTTCCTTTAATAATCCTTTACTTCATCAGCTGGAAATCCACCATGGTTCTCTATACTCCTCTTTGCGTGGGAACAGGTAACTGCCTTGTTCCATGAAGTATGCCGCAGAGCTTTTCAATTAACCACTACGTTGAAAATTATTTGCAAGTGTTCAGCGTTTCACCATAATTGTGAGAACCTTTGTTTGTGCCTCCTGAAACCCAAGAAGGCTGCGACGGACATAACTATGCTGAGGAGTAGCTGACTTGGTGTTGCCTATTTTTGTTAGTGGAGACTGACAAGAAGCCTTTCTTCTAAGTATCATGCCACCACCATTTTTCCATTGTTTTAAAATGCAGGGAAATTTTGCAAGTTAGCATTATAATTAGTAGCTGGAGGGTACGGTTTTTTTTTTGTGTGTGGTCGATGTGGATGGGGGGGGGGTCAGGCCCTCTGTCAGTACGCTGGTTAGTTTTTATTATCCCCAGAGAAGAGAAGTGGGCATGTGTTTGGCAGGTGAAAAGGGCGGATTCTGTTTCAGAGAATTAACGATGATCCCCATGGTCATCCCGTTCCTCTAATAATCCTTTACTTCATCAGCTGGAAATCCACCATGGTTCTCTATACTCCTGTTTGCGTGGGAACAGGTAACTGCCTTGTTCCAAGAAGTATGCCGCAGAGCTTTTCAATTAACCACTACGTTGAAAATTATTTGCAGGTGTTCAGCGTTTCACCATAATTGTGAGAACCTTTGTTTGTGCCTCCTGAAACCCAAGAAGGCTGCGACGGACATAACTATGCTGAGGAGTAGGTGACTTGGTGTTGCCTATTTTTGTTAGTGGAGACTGACAAGAAGCCATTCTTCCAAGTATCATCCCACCACCATTTTTCCATTGTTTTAAAATGCAGGGAAATTTTGCAAGTTAGCATTATAATTAGTAGCTGGAGGGTACCGTTTTCATTTTTGTGTGTGGTCGATGTGGATGTTGGGGGTCAGGCCCTCTGTCAGTTCGCTGGTTAGTTTTTATTATCCCCAGAGAGGAGAAGTGGGCATGTGTTTGGCAGGTGAAAAGGGCGGATTCTGATTCAGAGAATTAACTATGATCCCCATGGTCATCCCTTTCCTTTAATAATCCTTTACTTCATCAGCTGGAAATCCACCATGGTTCTCTATACTCCTCTTTGCGTGGGAACAGGTAACTGCCTTGTTCCAAGAAGTATGCCGCAGAGCTTTTCAATTAACCACTACGTTGAAAATTATTTGCAGGTGTTCAGCGTTTCACCATAATTGTGAGAACCTTTGTTTGTGCCTCCTGAAACCCAAGAAGGCTGCGACGGACATAACTATGCTGAGGCGTAGCTGACTTGGTTTTGCCTATTTTTGTTAGTGGAGACTGACAAGGATCCATTCTTGTAAGTATCATCTCACCATCATTTTTCCATTGTTTAAAAATGCAGGAAAATTTTGCAAGTTAGCATTATAATTAGTAGCTGGAGGCTACGGTGTTTTTTTTTTTTTTTTTCCTGTGGGGTCGGTGTGGATGTGTTGGTCAGGCCCTCTGTCAGTTCCCCGGTTGGTTTTTATTATCCCCAGAGAGGAGAAGTGGGTATTAGTATGGCAGGTGAAAACTGCGGATCTGTTTCAGAGAATTAAACAGGATCCGCATGGTAATCCCGTTCCTTTAAGAATCCTTTGCTTCATGAGCTGGGAATCCACCATGGTTCTATATACTTGTCTCTGCGTGGGCACAGGAAACTGGCTAGTTCCAAGAAGTATGCCTCAGAGCTTTTCAATTAACCAGTATGTTGACAATCCTTTGCAGGTTTTCAGCGTTTCACCATAATTGTGATAACGTGTGTATGTGCCTACTGAAACCAAATATGGCTGCTACGGACATAACTATGCTGAGGCGTAGCTGACTTGGTGTTGCCTATTTTTGTCAGTGGAGACTGACAAGAAGCCATTCTTCTAAGTATCATCCCACCATCATTTCTCCATTGTTTAAAAATGCAGGGAAATTTTGCAAATTGGGGTTATAATTAGTAGCTGGAGGGTACTTTTTTGTTTTGTGGGGTCGGTCAGGATGGGTGTTCAGCCCCTCTGTCAGATCGCTGGTTTGTTTTTATTATCCCCAGAGAAGAGTAGTGGGCATGTGATTGGCAGGTGAAAAGTGCGGATTCTGTTTCAGAGAATTAAACAGGATCCGCATGGTCATCTCATTCCTTTAAGAATCCTTTGCTTCATCAGCTGGGATTCCACCATGTTTCTATATACTCATCTATGCGTGGGCACAGGTACCTAGCTTGTTCCAAGAATTATGCTGGAGAGTTTTCAAATTAACCAGTACGTTGAAAATTATTTGCAGGTTTTCAGCGTTTCACCATAATTGTGATAACGTTTGTATGTCACTCCTGAAACCCAAGAAGGCTGCGACGGACATAACTATGCTGAGGAGTAGCTGACTTGGTGTTGCCTATTTTTGTTAGTGGAGACAGACAAGAAGCCATTCTTCTAAGTATGATCCCACCACCATTTTTCCATTGTTTTAAAATGCAGGGAAATTTTGCAAGTTAGCATTATAATTAGTAGCTGGAGGGTACGGTTTTTTTTTTTGTGTGTGTGGTCGATGTGGATGGGGGGGGTCAGGCCCTCTGTCAGTTCGCTGGTTAGTTTTTATTATCCCCAGAGAGGAGAAGTGGGCATGTGTTTGGCAGGTGAATAGGGCGGATTCTGTTTCAGAGAATTAACGATGATCCCCATGGTCATCCCGTTCCTTTAATAATCCTTTACTTCAACACCTGGAAATCCACCATGGTTTTCTATACTCCTGTTTGCGTGGGAACAGGTAACTGCCTTGTTCCAAGAAGTATGCCGCAGAGCTTTTCAATTAAGCACTACGTTGAAAATTATTTGCAGGTGTTCAGCGTTTCACCATAATTGTGAGAACCTTTGTTTGTGCCTCCTGAAACCCAAGAAGGCTGTGACGGACATAACTATGCTGAGGAGTAGCTGACTTGGTGTTGCCTATTTTTTTTAGTGGAGACTGACAAGAAGCCATTCTTCTAAGTATCATCCCACCACCATTTTTCCATTGTTTTAAAATGCAGGGAAATTTTGCAAGTTAGCATTATAATTAGTAGCTGGAGGGTACGGTTTTTTTTTTTTGTGTGGTCGATGTGGATGGTGGGGGTCAGGCCCTCTGTCAGTTCGCTGGTTAGTTTTTATTATCCCCAGAGAGGAGAAGTGGGCATGTGTTTGGCAGGTGAAAAGGGCGGATTCTGTTTCAGAGAATTAACGATGATCCCCATGGTCATCCAGTTTCTTTAATATTCCTTTACTTCATCAGCTGGAAATCCACCATGGTTCTATATACTCCTCTTTGCGTGGGAACAAGTAACTGGCTTGTTACAAGAAGTATGCTGCAGAGCTTTTCAATTAACCACTACGTTGAAAATTATTTGCAGGTGTTCAGCGTTTCACCATAATTGTGATAACGTTTGTTTGTGCCTCCTGAAACCCAAGAAGGCTGCGACGGACATAACTATGCTGAGGCGTAGCTGACTTGGTTTTGCCTATTTTTGTTAGTGCAGACTGACAATAATCCATTCTTCTAAGTATCATCTCACCATCAGTTTTCCATTGTTTAAAAATGCAGGAAAATTTTGCAAGTTAGCATTATAATTAGTTGCTGGAGGCTACGGTGTTTTTTTTTTTTTTCCTGTGGGGTCGGTGTGGATTTGTTGGTCAGGCCCACTGTCAGTTCGCTGGTTTGTTTTTATTATCTCCAGAGAGGAGAAGTGGGTATTAGTATGGCAGGTGAAAACTGCGGATCTGTTTCAGAGAATTAAACAGGATCCACATGGTAATCCCGTTCCTTTAAGAATCCTTTGCTTCATGAGCTGGGAATCCACCATGGTTCTATATACTCCTCTTTGCGTGGGAACAGGTAACTGGCTTGTTCCAAGAAGTATGCCTCAGAGCTTTTCAATTAACCAGTATGTTGACAATCCTTTGCAGGTTTTCAGCGTTTCACCATAATTGTGATAACGTGTGTAAGTGCCTACTGAAACCAAATATGGCTGCTACGGACATAACTATGCTGAGGCATAGCTGACTTGGTGTTGCCTATTTTTGTCAGTGGAGACTGACAAGAAGCCATTCTTCCAAGTATCATCCCACCACCATTTTTCCATTGTTTTAAAATGCAGGGAAATTTTGCAAGTTAGCATTATAATTAGTAGCTGGAGGGTACCGTTTTCATTTTTGTGTGTGGTCGATGTGGATGTTGGGGGTCAGGCCCTCTGTCAGTTCGCTGGTTAGTTTTTATTATCCCCAGAGAGGAGAAGTGGGCATGTGTTTGGCAGGTGAAAAGGGCGGATTCTGATTCAGAGAATTAACTATGATCCCCATGGTCATCCCTTTCCTTTAATAATCCTTTACTTCATCAGCTGGAAATCCACCATGGTTCTCTATACTCCTCTTTGCGTGGGAACAGGTAACTGCCTTGTTCCAAGAAGTATGCCGCAGAGCTTTTCAATTAACCACTACGTTGAAAATTATTTGCAGGTGTTCAGCGTTTCACCATAATTGTGAGAACCTTTGTTTGTGCCTCCTGAAACCCAAGAAGGCTGCGACGGACATAACTATGCTGAGGCGTAGCTGACTTGGTTTTGCCTATTTTTGTTAGTGGAGACTGACAAGGATCCATTCTTGTAAGTATCATCTCACCATCATTTTTCCATTGTTTAAAAATGCAGGAAAATTTTGCAAGTTAGCATTATAATTAGTAGCTGGAGGCTACGGTGTTTTTTTTTTTTTTTTTTCCTGTGGGGTCGGTGTGGATGTGTTGGTCAGGCCCTCTGTCAGTTCCCCGGTTGGTTTTTATTATCCCCAGATAGGAGAAGTGGGTATTAGTATGGCAGGTGAAAACTGCGGATCTGTTTCAGAGAATTAAACAGGATCCGCATGGTAATCCCGTTCCTTTAAGAATCCTTTGCTTCATGAGCTGGGAATCCACCATGGTTCTATATACTTGTCTACGCGTGGGCACAGGAAACTGGATAGTTCCAAGAAGTATGCCTCAGAGCTTTTCAATTAACCAGTATGTTGACAATCCTTTGCAGGTTTTCAGCGTTTCACCATAATTGTGATAACGTGTGTATGTGCCTACTGAAACCAAATATGGCTGCTACGGACATAACTATGCTGAGGCGTAGCTGACTTGGTGTTGCCTATTTTTGTCAGTGGAGACTGACAAGAAGCCATTCTTCTAAGTATCATCCCACCATCATTTCTCCATTGTTTAAAAATGCAGGGAAATTTTGCAAATTGGGGTTATAATTAGTAGCTGGAGGGTACTTTTTTGTTTTGTGGGGTCGGTCAGGATGGGTGTTCAGCCCCTCTGTCAGATCGCTGGTTTGTTTTTATTATCCCCAGAGAAGAGTAGTGGGCATGTGATTGGCAGGTGAAAAGTGCGGATTCTGTTTCAGAGAATTAAACAGGATCCGCATGGTCATCTCATTCCTTTAAGAATCCTTTGCTTCATCAGCTGGGATTCCACCATGTTTCTATATACTCCTCTATGCGTGGGCACAGGTACCTAGCTTGTTCCAAGAATTATGCTGGAGAGTTTTCAAATTAACCAGTACGTTGAAAATTATTTGCAGGTTTTCAGCGTTTCACCATAATTGTGATAACGTTTGTATGTCACTCCTGAAACCCAAGAAGGCTGCGACGGACATAACTATGCTGAGGAGTAGCTGACTTGGTGTTGCCTATTTTTGTTAGTGGAGACAGACAAGAAGCCATTCTTCTAAGTATGATCCCACCACCATTTTTCCATTGTTTTAAAATGCAGGGAAATTTTGCAAGTTAGCATTATAATTAGTAGCTGGAGGGTACGGTTTTTTTTTTTGTGTGTGTGGTCGATGTGGATGGGGGGGGGGTCAGGCACTCTGTCAGTTCGCTGGTTAGTTTTTATTATCCCCAGAGAGGAGAAGTGGGCATGTGTTTGGCAGGTGAAAAGGGCGGATTCTGTTTCAGAGAATTAACGATGATCCCCATGGTCATCCCATTCCTTTAATAATCCTTTACTTCAACACCTGGAAATCCACCATGGTTTTCTATACTCCTGTTTGCGTGGGAACAGGTAACTGCCTTGTTCCAAGAAGTATGCCGCAGAGCTTTTCAATTAAGCACTACGTTGAAAATTATTTGCAGGTGTTCAGCGTTTCACCATAATTGTGAGAACCTTTGTTTGTGCCTCCTGAAACCCAAGAAGGCTGTGACGGACATAACTATGCTGAGGAGTAGCTGACTTGGTGTTGCCTATTTTTTTTAGTGGAGACTGACAAGAAGCCATTCTTCTAAGTATCATCCCACCACCATTTTTCCATTGTTTTAAAATGCAGGGAAATTTTGCAAGTTAGCATTATAATTAGTAGCTGGAGGGTACGGTTTTTTTTTTTTGTGTGGTCGATGTGGATGGTGGGGGTCAGGCCCTCTGTCAGTTCGCTGGTTAGTTTTTATTATCCCCAGAGAGGAGAAGTGGGCATGTGTTTGGCAGGTGAAAAGGGCGGATTCTGTTTCAGAGAATTAACGATGATCCCCATGGTCATCCAGTTTCTTTAATATTCCTTTACTTCATCAGCTGGAAATCCACCATGGTTCTATATACTCCTCTTTGCGTGGGAACAAGTAACTGGCTTGTTACAAGAAGTATGCTGCAGAGCTTTTCAATTAACCACTACGTTGAAAATTATTTGCAGGTGTTCAGCGTTTCACCATAATTGTGATAACGTTTGTTTGTGCCTCCTGAAACCCAAGAAGGCTGCGACGGACATAACTATGCTGAGGCGTAGCTGACTTGGTTTTGCCTATTTTTGTTAGTGCAGACTGACAATAATCCATTCTTCTAAGTATCATCTCACCATCAGTTTTCCATTGTTTAAAAATGCAGGAAAATTTTGCAAGTTAGCATTATAATTAGTTGCTGGAGGCTACGGTGTTTTTTTTTTTTTCCTGTGGGGTCGGTGTGGATTTGTTGGTCAGGCCCACTGTCAGTTCGCTGGTTTGTTTTTATTATCCCCAGAGAGGAGAAGTGGGTATTAGTATGGCAGGTGAAAACTGCGGATCTGTTTCAGAGAATTAAACAGGATCCACATGGTAATCCCGTTCCTTTAAGAATCCTTTGCTTCATGAGCTGGGAATCCACCATGGTTCTATATACTCCTCTTTGCGTGGGAACAGGTAACTGGCTTGTTCCAAGAAGTATGCCTCAGAGCTTTTCAATTAACCAGTATGTTGACAATCCTTTGCAGGTTTTCAGCGTTTCACCATAATTGTGATAACGTGTGTAAGTGCCTACTGAAACCAAATATGGCTGCTACGGACATAACTATGCTGAGGCATAGCTGACTTGGTGTTGCCTATTTTTGTCAGTGGAGACTGACAAGAAGCCATTCTTCTAAGTATCATCCCACCACCATTTTTCCATTGTTTTAAAATGCAGGGAAATTTTGCAAGTTAGCATTATAATTAGTAGCTGGAGGGTACGGTTTTTTTTGTGTGTGTGTTCGATGTGGATGGTGGGGGTCAGGCCCTCTTTCAGTTCGCTGGTTAGTTTTTATTATCCCCAGAGAGGAGAAGTGGGCATGTGTTTGGCAGGTGAAAAGGGCGGATTCTGTTTCAGAGAATTAACGATGATCCCCATGGTCATCCCGTTCCTTTAATAATCCTTTACTTCATCAGCTGGAAATCCACCACGGTTCTCTATACTCCTCTTTGCGTGGGAACAGGTAACTGCCTTGTTCCATGAAGTATGCCGCAGAGCTTTTCAATTAACCACTACGTTGAAAATTATTTGCAAGTGTTCAGCGTTTCACCATAATTGTGAGAACCTTTGTTTGTGCCTCCTGAAACCCAAGAAGGCTGCGACGGACATAACTATGCTGAGGAGTAGCTGACTTGGTGTTGCCTATTTTTGTTAGTGGAGACTGACAAGAAGCCTTTCTTCTAAGTATCATGCCACCACCATTTTTCCATTGTTTTAAAATGCAGGGAAATTTTGCAAGTTAGCATTATAATTAGTAGCTGGAGGGTACGGTTTTTTTTTTGTGTGTGGTCGATGTGGATGGGGGGGGGGTCAGGCCCTCTGTCAGTACGCTGGTTAGTTTTTATTATCCCCAGAGAAGAGAAGTGGGCATGTGTTTGGCAGGTGAAAAGGGCGGATTCTGTTTCAGAGAATTAACGATGATCCCCATGGTCATCCCTTTCCTTTAATAATCCTTTACTTCATCAGCTGGAAATCCACCATGGTTCTCTATACTCCTGTTTGCGTGGGAACAGGTAACTGCCTTGTTCCAAGAAGTATGCCGCAGAGCTTTTCAATTAACCACTACGTTGAAAATTATTTGCAGGTGTTCAGCGTTTCACCATAATTGTGAGAACCTTTGTTTGTGCCTCCTGAAACCCAAGAAGGCTGCGACGGACATAACTATGCTGAGGAGTAGGTGACTTGGTGTTGCCTATTTTTGTTAGTGGAGACTGACAAGAAGCCATTCTTCCAAGTATCATCCCACCACCATTTTTCCATTGTTTTAAAATGCAGGGAAATTTTGCAAGTTAGCATTATAATTAGTAGCTGGAGGGTACCGTTTTCATTTTTGTGTGTGGTCGATGTGGATGTTGGGGGTCAGGCCCTCTGTCAGTTCGCTGGTTAGTTTTTATTATCCCAAGAGAGGAGAAGTGGGCATGTGTTTGGCAGGTGAAAAGGGCGGATTCTGTTTCAGAGAATTAACGATGATCCCCATGGTCATCCCGTTCCTTTAATAATCCTTTACTTCATCAGCTGGAAATCCACCATGGTTCTATATACTCCTGTTTGCGTGGGAACAGGTAACTGGCTTGTTCCAAGAAGTATGCCGCAGAGCTTTTCAATTAACCACTACGTTGAAAATTATTTGCAGGTGTTCAGCGTTTCACCATAATTGTGAGAACCTTCGTTTGTGCCTCCTGAAACCCAAGAAGGCTGCGACGGACATAACTATGGTGAGGCGTACCTGACTTGGTTTTGCCTATTTTTGTTAGTGGAGACTGACAAGTATCCATTCTTGTAAGTATCATCTCACCATAATTTTTCCATTGTTTAAAAATGCAGGAAAATTTTGCAAGTTAGCATTATAATTAGTAGCTGGAGGCTACGGTGTTTTTTTTTTTTTTTTTTTTCATGTGGGGTCGGTGTGGATGTGTTGGTCAGGCCCTCTGTCAGATCCCCGGTTGGTTTTCATTATCCCCAGAGAGGAGAAGTGGGTATTAGTATGGCAGGTGAAAACTGCGGATCTGTTTCAGAGAATTAAACAGGATCCGCATGGTAATCCCGTTCCTTTAAGAATCCTTTGCTTCATGAGCTGGGACCCACCATGGTTCTATATACTCCTCTTTGCGTGGGAACAGGTAACTGGCTTGTTCCAAGAAGTATGCCTCAGAGCTTTTCAATTAACCAGTATGTTGACAATCCTTTGCAGGTTTTCAGCGTTTCACCATAATTGTGATAACGTGTGTATGTGCCTACTGAAACCAAATATGGCTGCTACGGACATAACTATGCTGAGGCGTAGCTGACTTGGTGTTGCCTATTTTTGTCAGTGGAGACTGACAAGAAGCCATTCTTCTAAGTATCATCCCACCATCATTTCTCCATTGTTTAAAAATGCAGGGAAATTTTTCAAATTGGCATTATAATTAGTAGCTGGAGGGTACTTTTTTGTTTTGTGGGGTCGGTCAGGATGGGTGTTCAGGCCCTCTGTCAGATCGCTGGTTTGTTTTTATTATCCCCAGAGAAGAGTAGTGGGCATGTGTTTGGCAGGTGAAAAGTGCGGATTCTGTTTCAGAGAATTAAACAGGATCCGCATGGTCATCTCATTCCTTTAAGAATCCTTTGCTTCATCAGCTGGGATTCCACCATGTTTCTATATACTCCTCTATGCGTGGGCACAGGTACCTGGCTTGTTCCAAGAATTATGCTGGAGAGTTTTCAAATTAACCAGTACGTTGAAAATTATTTGCAGGTTTTCAGCGTTTCACCATAATTGTGATAACGTTTGTATGTCACTCCTGAAACCCAAGAAGGCTGCGACGGACATAACTATGCTGAGGCGTAGCTGACTTGGTTTTGCCTATTTTTGTTAGTGCAGACTGACAATAATCCATTCTTCTAAGTATCATCTCACCATCAGTTTTCCATTGTTTAAAAATGCAGGAAAATTTTGCAAGTTAGCATTATAATTAGTTGCTGGAGGCTACGGTGTTTTTTTTTTTTTCCTGTGGGGTCGGTGTGGATTTGTTGGTCAGGCCCACTGTCAGTTCGCTGGTTTGTTTTTATTATCCCCAGAGAGGAGAAGTGGGTATTAGTATGGCAGGTGAAAACTGCGGATCTGTTTCAGAGAATTAAACAGGATCCACATGGTAATCCCGTTCCTTTAAGAATCCTTTGCTTCATGAGCTGGGAATCCACCATGGTTCTATATACTCCTCTTTGCGTGGGAACAGGTAACTGGCTTGTTCCAAGAAGTATGCCTCAGAGCTTTTCAATTAACCAGTATGTTGACAATCCTTTGCAGGTTTTCAGCGTTTCACCATAATTGTGATAACGTGTGTAAGTGCCTACTGAAACCAAATATGGCTGCTACGGACATAACTATGCTGAGGCATAGCTGACTTGGTGTTGCCTATTTTTGTCAGTGGAGACTGACAAGAAGCCATTCTTCTAAGTATCATCCCACCACCATTTTTCCATTGTTTTAAAATGCAGGGAAATTTTGCAAGTTAGCATTATAATTAGTAGCTGGAGGGTACGGTTTTTTTTTTGTGTGTGTTCGATGTGGATGGTGGGGGTCAGGCCCTCTTTCAGTTCGCTGGTTAGTTTTTATTATCCCCAGAGAGGAGAAGTGGGCATGTGTTTGGCAGGTGAAAAGGGCGGATTCTGTTTCAGAGAATTAACGATGATCCCCATGGTCATCCCGTTCCTTTAATAATCCTTTACTTCATCAGCTGGAAATCCACCACGGTTCTCTATACTCCTCTTTGCGTGGGAACAGGTAACTGCCTTGTTCCATGAAGTATGCCGCAGAGCTTTTCAATTAACCACTACGTTGAAAATTATTTGCAAGTGTTCAGCGTTTCACCATAATTGTGAGAACCTTTGTTTGTGCCTCCTGAAACCCAAGAAGGCTGCGACGGACATAACTATGCTGAGGAGTAGCTGACTTGGTGTTGCCTATTTTTGTTAGTGGAGACTGACAAGAAGCCTTTCTTCTAAGTATCATGCCACCACCATTTTTCCATTGTTTTAAAATGCAGGGAAATTTTGCAAGTTAGCATTATAATTAGTAGCTGGAGGGTACGGTTTTTTTTTTGTGTGTGGTCGATGTGGATGGGGGGGGGGTCAGGCCCTCTGTCAGTACGCTGGTTAGTTTTTATTATCCCCAGAGAAGAGAAGTGGGCATGTGTTTGGCAGGTGAAAAGGGCGGATTCTGTTTCAGAGAATTAACGATGATCCCCATGGTCATCCCTTTCCTTTAATAATCCTTTACTTCATCAGCTGGAAATCCACCATGGTTCTCTATACTCCTGTTTGCGTGGGAACAGGTAACTGCCTTGTTCCAAGAAGTATGCCGCAGAGCTTTTCAATTAACCACTACGTTGAAAATTATTTGCAGGTGTTCAGCGTTTCACCATAATTGTGAGAACCTTTGTTTGTGCCTCCTGAAACCCAAGAAGGCTGCGACGGACATAACTATGCTGAGGAGTAGGTGACTTGGTGTTGCCTATTTTTGTTAGTGGAGACTGACAAGAAGCCATTCTTCCAAGTATCATCCCACCACCATTTTTCCATTGTTTTAAAATGCAGGGAAATTTTGCAAGTTAGCATTATAATTAGTAGCTGGAGGGTACCGTTTTCATTTTTGTGTGTGGTCGATGTGGATGTTGGGGGTCAGGCCCTCTGTCAGTTCGCTGGTTAGTTTTTATTATCCCAAGAGAGGAGAAGTGGGCATGTGTTTGGCAGGTGAAAAGGGCGGATTCTGTTTCAGAGAATTAACGATGATCCCCATGGTCATCCCGTTCCTTTAATAATCCTTTACTTCATCAGCTGGAAATCCACCATGGTTCTATATACTCCTGTTTGCGTGGGAACAGGTAACTGGCTTGTTCCAAGAAGTATGCCGCAGAGCTTTTCAATTAACCACTACGTTGAAAATTATTTGCAGGTGTTCAGCGTTTCACCATAATTGTGAGAACCTTCGTTTGTGCCTCCTGAAACCCAAGAAGGCTGCGACGGACATAACTATGGTGAGGCGTACCTGACTTGGTTTTGCCTATTTTTGTTAGTGGAGACTGACAAGTATCCATTCTTGTAAGTATCATCTCACCATAATTTTTCCATTGTTTAAAAATGCAGGAAAATTTTGCAAGTTAGCATTATAATTAGTAGCTGGAGGCTACGGTGTTTTTTTTTTTTTTTTTTTTCATGTGGGGTCGGTGTGGATGTGTTGGTCAGGCCCTCTGTCAGATCCCCGGTTGGTTTTCATTATCCCCAGAGAGGAGAAGTGGGTATTAGTATGGCAGGTGAAAACTGCGGATCTGTTTCAGAGAATTAAACAGGATCCGCATGGTAATCCCGTTCCTTTAAGAATCCTTTGCTTCATGAGCTGGGACCCACCATGGTTCTATATACTCCTCTTTGCGTGGGAACAGGTAACTGGCTTGTTCCAAGAAGTATGCCTCAGAGCTTTTCAATTAACCAGTATGTTGACAATCCTTTGCAGGTTTTCAGCGTTTCACCATAATTGTGATAACGTGTGTATGTGCCTACTGAAACCAAATATGGCTGCTACGGACATAACTATGCTGAGGCGTAGCTGACTTGGTGTTGCCTATTTTTGTCAGTGGAGACTGACAAGAAGCCATTCTTCTAAGTATCATCCCACCATCATTTCTCCATTGTTTAAAAATGCAGGGAAATTTTTCAAATTGGCATTATAATTAGTAGCTGGAGGGTACTTTTTTGTTTTGTGGGGTCGGTCAGGATGGGTGTTCAGGCCCTCTGTCAGATCGCTGGTTTGTTTTTATTATCCCCAGAGAAGAGTAGTGGGCATGTGTTTGGCAGGTGAGAAGTGCGGATTGTGTTTCAGAGAATTAAACAGGATCCGCATGGTCATCTCATTCCTTTAAGAATCCTTTGCTTCATCAGCTGGGATTCCACCATGTTTCTATATACTCCTCTATGCGTGGGCACAGGTACCTGGCTTGTTCCAAGAATTATGCTGGAGAGTTTTCAAATTAACCAGTACGTTGAAAATTATTTGCAGGTTTTCAGCGTTTCACCATAATTGTGATAACGTTTGTATGTCACTCCTGAAACCCAAGAAGGCTGCGACGGACATAACTATGCTGAGGAGTAGCTGATTTGGTGTTGCCTATTTTTGTTAGTGGAGACTGACAAGAAGCCATTCTTCTAAGTATGATCCCACCACCATTTTTCCATTGTTTTAAAATGCAGGGAAATTTTGCAAGTTAGCATTATAATTAGTAGCTGGAGGGTACGGTTTTTTTTTTTGTGTGTGGTCAATGTGGATGGGGGGGGGGTCAGGCCTTCTGTCAGTTCGCTGGTTAGTTTTTATTATCCCCAGAGAGGAGAAGTGGGCATGTGTTTGGCAGGTGAAAAGGGCGGATTCTGTTTCAGAGAATTAACGATGATCCCCATGGTCATCCCTTTCCTTTAATAATCCTTTACTTCATCAGCTGGAAAACCACCATGGTTCTCTATACTCCTCTTTGCGTGGGAACAGGTAACTGGCTTGTTCCAAGAAGTATGCCGCAGAGCTTTTCAATTAACCACTACGTTGAAAATTATTTGCAGGTGTTCAGCGTTTCACCATAATTGTGAGAACCTTTGTTTGTGCCTCCTGAAACCCAAGAATGCTGCGACGGACATAACTATGCTGAGGAGTAGCTGACTTGGTGTTGCCTATTTTTGTTAGTGGAGACTGACAAGAAGCCATTCTTCTAAGTATCATCCCACCACCATTTTTCCATTGTTTTAAAATGCAGGGAAATTTTGCAAGTTAGCATTATAATTAGTAGCTGGAGGGTACGGTATTTTTTTGTGTGTGTGGTCGATGTGGATGGTGGGGGTCAGGCCCTCTGTCAGCTCGCTGGTTAGTTTTTATTATCCCCAGAGAGGAGAAGTGGGCATGTGTTTGGCAGGTGAAAAGGGCGGATACTGTTTCAGAGAATTAACGATGATCCCCATGGTCATCCCGTTCCTTTAATAATCCTTTACTTCATCAGCTGGAAATCCACCATGGTTCTCTATACTCCTCTTTGCGTGGGAACAGGTAACTGGCTTGTTCCAAGAAGTATGCCGCAGAGCTTTTCAATTAACCACTACGTTGAAAATTATTTGCAAGTGTTCAGCGTTTCACCATAATTGTGAGAACCTTTGTTTGTGCCTCCTGAAACCCAAGAAGGCTGCGACGGACATAACTATGCTGAGGAGTAGCTGACTTGGTGTTGCCTATTTTTGTTAGTGGAGACTGACAAGAAGCCATTCTTCTAAGTATCATGCCACCACCATTTTTCCATTGTTTTAAAATGCAGGGAAATTTTGCAAGTTAGCATTATAATTAGTAGCTGGAGGGTACGGTTTTTTTTTTTGTGTGTGGTCGATGTGGATGGGGGGGGGTCAGGCCCTCTGTCAGTTCGCTGGTTAGTTTTTATTATCCCCAGAGAAGAGAAGTGGGCATGTGTTTGGCAGGTGAAAAGGGCGGATTCTGTTTCAGAGAATTAACGATGATCCCCATGGTCATCCCTTTCCTTTAATAATCCTTTACTTCATCAGCTGGAAATCCACCATGGTTCTCTATACTCCTGTTTGCGTGGGAACAGGTAACTGCCTTGTTCCAAGAAGTATGCCGCAGAGCTTTTCAATTAACCACTACGTTGAAAATTATTTGCAGGTGTTCAGCGTTTCACCATAATTGTCAGAACCTTTGTTTGTGCCTCCTGAAACCCAAGAAGGCTGCGACGGACATAACTATGCTGAGGAGTAGGTGACTTGGTGTTGCCTATTTTTGTTAGTGGAGACTGACAAGAAGCCATTCTTCTAAGTATCATCCCACCACCATTTTTCCATTGTTTTAAAATGCAGGGAAATTTTGCAAGTTAGCATTATAATTAGTAGCTGGAGGGTACCGTTTTCATTTTTGTGTGTGGTCGATGTGGATGTTGGGGGTCAGGCCCTCTGTCAGTTCGCTGGTTAGTTTTTATTATCCCAAGAGAGGAGAAGTGGGCATGTGTTTGGCAGGTGAAAAGGGCGGATTCTGTTTCATAGAATTAACGATGATCCCCATGATCATCCCGTTCCTTTAATAATCCTTTACTTCATCAGCTGGAAATCCACCATGGTTCTATATACTCCTGTTTGCGTGGGAACAGGTAACTGGCTTGTTCCAAGAAGTATGCCGCAGAGCTTTTCAATTAACCACTACGTTGAAAATTATTTGCAGGTGTTCAGCGTTTCACCATAATTGTGAGAACCTTCGTTTGTGCCTCCTGAAACCCAAGAAGGCTGCGACGGACATAACTATGCTGAGGAGTAGCTGACTTGTTGTTGCCTATTTTTGTTAGTGGAGACTGACAAGAAGCCATTCTTCTAAGTATCATGCCACCACCATTTTTCCATTGTTTTAAAATGCAGGGAAATTTTGCAAGTTAGCATTATAATTAGTAGCTGGAGGGTACGGTTTTTTTTTTTGTGTGTGGTCGATGTGGATGGGGGGGGGTCAGGCCCTCTGTCAGTTCGCTGGTTAGTTTTTATTATCCCCAGAGAGGAGAAGTGGGTATTAGTATGGCAGGTGAAAACTGGGGATCTGTTTCAGAGAATTAAACAGGATCCGCATGGTAATCCCGTTCCTTTAAGAATCCTTTGCTTCATGAGCTGGGAATCCACCATGGTTCTATATACTCCTCTTTGCGTGGGAACAGGTAACTGGCTTGTTCCAAGAAGTATGCCTCAGAGCTTTTCAATTAACCAGTATGTTGACAATCCTTTGCAGGTTTTCAGCGTTTCACCATAATTGTGATAACGTGTGTATGTGCCTACTGAAACCAAATATGGCTGCTACGGACATAACTATGCTGAGGCGTTGCTGACTTGGTGTTGCCTACTTTTGTCAGTGGAGACTGACAAGAAGCCATTCTTCTAAGTATCATCCCACCATCATTTCTCCATTGTTTAAAAATGCAGGGAAATTTTGCAAAGTGGCATTATAATTAGTAGCTGGAGGGTACTTTTTTGTTTTGTGGGGTCGGTCAGGATGGGTGTTCAGGCCCTCTGTCAGATCGCTGGTTTGTTTTTATTATCCCCAGAGAAGAGTAGTGGGCATGTGTTTGGCAGGTGAGAAGTGCGGATTGTGTTTCAGAGAATTAAACAGGATCCGCATGGTCATCTCATTCCTTTAAGAATCCTTTGCTTCATCAGCTGGGATTCCACCATGTTTCTATATACTCCTCTATGCGTGGGCACAGGTACCTGGCTTGTTCCAAGAATTATGCTGGAGAGTTTTCAAATTAACCAGTACGTTGAAAATTATTTCCAGGTTTTCAGCGTTTCACCATAATTTTGATAACGTTTGTATGTCCCTCCTCAAACCCAAGAAAGTTGTGACAGACATAACTATTCTGAGGAGTAGCTGACTTGGTGTTGCCTATTTTTGTTAGTAGAGACAGACAAGAAGCCATTCTTTAAGTATCATCCCTCCACCATTTTTCCATTGTTTTAAAATGCAGGGAAATTTTGCAAGTTAGCATTATAATTAGTAGCTGGAGGCTATGGTTTTTTTTTTTGTGTGTGGTCGATGTGGATGGGGGGGGTCAGGGCCTCTGTCAGTTCGCTGGTTAGTTTTTATTATCCCCAGAGAGGAGAAGTGGGCATGTGTTTGGCAGGTGAAAAGGGCGGATTCTGTTTCAGAGAATTAACGATGATCCCCATGGTCATCCCGTTCCTTTAATAATCCTTACTTCATCAGCTGGATATCCACCATGGTTCTCTATACTCCTCCTTGAGTGGGAGCAGGTAACTGCCTTGTTCCAAGAAGTATGCCCTAGAGCTTTTCAATTAACCACTACGTTGAAAATTATTTTCAGGTGTTCAGCGTTTCACTATAATTGTGAGAACCTTTGTTTGTGCCTCCTGAAACCCAAGAAGGCTGCGACGGACATAACTATGCTGAGGAGTAGCTGACTTGGTGTTGCCTATTTTTGTTAGTGGAGACTGACAAGAAGCCATTCTTCTAAGTATCATCCCACCACCATTTTTCCATTGTTTTAAAATGCAGGGAAATTTTGCAAGTTAGCATTATAATTAGAAGCTGGAGGGTACGGTTTTTTTTTTTGTGTGTGGTCGATGTGGATGGGGGGGGGTCAGGCCCTCTGTCAGTTCGCTGGTTAGTTTTTATTATCCCCAGAGAAGAGAAGTGGGCATGTGTTTGGCAGGTGAAAAGGGCGGATTCTGTTTCAGAGAATTAACGATGATCCCCATGGTCATCCCTTTCCTTTAATAATCCTTTACTTCATCAGCTGGAAATCCACCATGGTTCTCTATACTCCTGTTTGCGTGGGAACAGGTAACTGCCTTGTTCCAAGAAGTATGCCACAGAGCTTTTCAATTAACCACTACGTTGAAAATTATTTGCAGGTGTTCAGCGTTTCACCATAATTGTCAGAACCTTTGTTTGTGCCTCCTGAAACCCAAGAAGGCTGCGACGGACATAACTATGCTGAGGAGTAGGTGACTTGGTGTTGCCTATTTTTGTTAGTGGAGACTGACAAGAAGCCATTCTTCTAAGTATCATCCCACCACCGTTTTTCCATTGTTTTAAAATGCGGGGAAATTTTGCAAGTTAGCATTATAATTAGTAGCTGGAGGGTACCGTTTTCATTTTTGTGTGTGGTCGATGTGGATGTTGGGGGTCAGGCCCTCTGTCAGTTCGCTGGTTAGTTTTTATTATCCCAAGAGAGGAGAAGTGGGCATGTGTTTGGCAGGTGAAAAGGGCGGATTCTGTTTCATAGAATTAACGATGATCCCCATGATCATCCCGTTCCTTTAATAATCCTTTACTTCATCAGCTGGAAATCCACCATGGTTCTATATACTCCTGTTTGCGTGGGAACAGGTAACTGGCTTGTTCCAAGAAGTATGCCGCAGAGCTTTTCAATTAACCACTACGTTGAAAATTATTTGCAGGTGTTCAGCGTTTCACCATAATTGTGAGAACCTTCGTTTGTGCCTCCTGAAACCCAAGAAGGCTGCGACGGACATAACTATGCTGAGGAGTAGCTGACTTGGTGTTGCCTATTTTTGTTAGTGGAGACTGACAAGAAGCCATTCTTCTAAGTATCATGCCACCACCATTTTTCCATTGTTTTAAAATGCAGGGAAATTTTGCAAGTTAGCATTATAATTAGTAGCTGGAGGGTACGGTTTTTTTTTTTGTGTGTGGTCGATGTGGATGGGGGGGGGGTCAGGCCCTCTGTCAGTTCGCTGGTTAGTTTTTATTATCCCCAGAGAAGAGAAGTGGGCATGTGTTTGGCAGGTGAAAAGGGCGGATTCTGTTTCATAGAATTAACGATGATCCCCATGGTCATCCCGTTCCTTTAATAATCCTTTACTTCATCAGCTGGAATTCCACCATGGTTCTATATACTCCTGTTTGCGTGGGAACAGGTAACTGGCTTGTTCCAAGAAGTATGCCGCAGAGCTTTTCAATTAACCACTACGTTGAAAATTATTTGCAGGTGTTCAGCGTTTCACCATAATTGTGAGAACCTTTGTTTGTGCCTCCTGAAACCCTAGAAGGCTGCGACTGACATAACTATGCTGAGGCGTAGCTGACTTGGTTTTGCCTATTTTTGTTAGTGGAGTCTGACAAGAATCCATTCTTGTAAGTATCATCTCACCATCATTTTTCCATTGTTTAAAAAGGCAGGAAAATTTTGCAAGGTAGCATTATAATTAGTAGCTGGAGGCTACGGGGTTGTTTTTTTTTTTTTTTTCCTGTGGGGTCGGTGTGGATGTGTTGGTCCGGCCCTCTGTCAGTTCGCTGGTTTGTTTTTATTATCCCCAGAGAGGAGAAGTGGGTATTAGTATGGCAGGTGAAAACTGCGGATCTGTTTCAGAGAATTAAACAGGATCCGCATGGTAATCCCGTTCCTTTAAGAATCCTTTGCTTCATGAGCTGGGAATCCACCATGGTTCTATATACTCCTCTTTGCGTGGGAACAGGTAACTGGCTTGTTCCAAGAAGTATGCCTCAGAGCTTTTCAATTAACCAGTATGTTGACAATCCTTTGCAGGTTTTCAGCGTTTCACCATAATTGTGATAACGTGTGTATGTGCCTACTGAAACCAAATATGGCTGCTACGGACATAACTATGCTCAGGCGGAGCTGACTTGGTGTTGCCTATTTTTGTCAGTGGAGACTGACAAGAAGCCATTCTTCTAAGTATCATCCCACCATCATTTCTCCATTGTTTAAAAATGCAGGGAAATTTTGCAAATTGGCATTATAATTAGTAGCTGGAGGGTACTTTTTTGTTTTGTGGGGTCGGTCAGGATGGGTGTTCAGGCCCTCTGTCAGAATGCTGGTTTGTTCTAATATCCCCAGAGAAGAGTAGTGGGCATGTGTTTGGCAGGTGAAAAGTGGGGATTCTGTTTCAGAGAATTAAACAGGATCCCCATGGTCATCTCATTCCTTTAAGAATCCTTTGCTTCATCAGCTGAGATTCCACCATGTTTCTATACACTCCTCTATGCGTGGGCACAGGTACCTGGCTTGTTCCAAGAAGTATGCTGGAGAGTTTTCAAATTAACCAGTAGTTGAAAATTATTTGCAGGTTTTCAGCGTTTCACCATAATTTTGATAACGTTTGTATGTCCCTCCTGAAACCCAAGAAGGCTGCGACGGACATAACTATGCTGAGGAGTAGCTGACTTGGTGTTGCCTATTTTTGTTTCTGGAGACTGACAAGAAGCCATTCTTCTAAGTATGATCCCACCACCATTTTTCCATTGTTTTAAAATGCAGGGAAATTTTCCAAGTTAGCATTATAATTAGTAGCTGGAGGGTACGGTTTTTTTTTTTGTGTGGGGTCGATGTGGATGGGGGGGTGGTCAGGCCCTCTGTCAGTTCGCTGGTTAGTTTTTATTATCCCCAGAGAGGAGAAGTGGGCATGTGTTTGGCAGGTGAAAAGGGCGGATTCTGTTTCAGAGAATTAACGATGATCCCCATGGTCATCCCGTTCCTTTAATAATCCTTCACTTCATCAGCTGGAAATCCACCATGGTTCTATATACTCTTCTTTGCGTGGGAACAGGTAACTGGCTTGTTCCAAGAAGTATGCCGCAGAGTTTTTCAATTAACCACTACGTTGAAAATTATTTGCAGGTGTTCAGCGTTTCACCATAATTGTGATGACGTTTGTTTTTGCCTCCTGAAACCCAAGAAGGCTGCGACGGTCATAACTATGCTGAGGAGTAGCTGACTTGGTGTTGCCTATTTTTGTTAGTGGAGACTGACAAGAAGCCATTCTTCTAAGTATCATCCCACCACCATTTTTCCATTGTTTTTAAATGCAGGGAAATTTTGCAAGTTAGCATTATAATTAGTAGCTGGAGGGTACGGTTTTTTTTTTGTGTGTGGTCGATGTGGATGGGGGGGGGGGTCAGGCACTCTGTCAGTTCGCTGGTTAGTTTTTATTGTCCCCAGAGAGGAGAAGTGGGCATGTGTTTGGCAGGTGAAAAGGGCGGATTCTGTTTCAGAGAATTAACGATGATCCCCATGGTCATCCCTTTCCTTTAGTAATCCTTTACTTCATCAGCTGGAAATCCACCATGGTTCTCAATACTCCTCTTTGCGTGGGAACAGGTAACTGCCTTGTTCCAAGAAGTATGCCGCAGAGCTTTTCAATTAACCACTACGTTGAAAATTATTTGCAGGTGTTCAGCGTTTCACCATAATTCTGAGAACCTTTGTTTGTGCCTCCTGAAACCCAAGAAGGCTGCGAGGGACATAACTATGCTGAGGAGTAGCTGACTTGGTGTTGCCTATTTTTGTTAGTGGAGACTGACAAGAAGCCATTCTTCTAAGTATCATCCCACCACCATTTTTCCATTGTTTTAAAATGCAGGGAAATTATGCAATTTAGCATTATAATTAGTAGCTGGAGGGTACGGTTTTTTTTTTTGTGTGGTCGATGTGGATGGTGGGGGTCAGGCCCTCTGTCAGTTCGCTGGTTAGTTTGTATTATCCCCAGAGAGGAGAAGTGGGCATGTGTTTGGCAGGTGAAAAGGGCGGATTCTGTTTCAGAGAATTAACGATGATCCCCATGGTCATCGCGTTTCTTTAATAATCATTTACTTCATCAGCTGGAAATTCACCATGGTTCTATATACTCCTCTTTGCGTGGGAACAGGTAACTGGCTTGTTCCAAGAAGTATGCCGCAGAGCTTTTCAATTAACCAGTACATTGAAAATTATTTGCAGGTGTTCAGCGTTTCACCATAATTGTGATAACGTTTGTTGTGCCTCCTGAAACCCAAGAAGGCTGCGACGGACATAACTATGCTGAGGCGTAGCTGACTTCGTTTTGCCTATTTTTGTTAGTGGAGACTGACATGAATACATTCTTGTAAGTATCATCTCACCATAATTTTTCCATTGTTTAAAAATGCAGGAAAATTTTGCAAGTTAGCATTATAATTAGTAGCTGGAGGCTAAGGTGTTTTTTTTTTTTTTTTCCTGTGGGGTCGGTGTGGATGTGTTGGTCAGGCCCTCTGTCAGTTCCCCGGTTGGTTTTTATTATCCCCAGAGAGGAGAAGTGGGTATTAGTATGGCAGGTGAAAACTGCGGATCTGTTTCAGAGAATTAAACAGGATCCGCATGGTAATCCCGTTCCTTTAAGAATCCTTTGCTTCATGAACTGGGAATCCACCATGGTTCTATATACTTGTCTATGCGTGGGCACAGGAAACTGGCTAGTTCCAAGAACTATGCCTGAGAGCTTTTCAATTAACCGGTATGTTGACAATCCTTTGCAGGTTTTCAGCGTTTCACCATAATTGTGATAACGTGTGTATGTGCCTACTGAAACCAAATATGGCTGCTACAAACATAACTATGCTGAGGCGTAGCTGACTTGGTGTTGCCTATTTTTGTCAGTGGAGACTGACAAGAAGCCATTCTTCTAAGTATCATCCCACCATCATTTCTCCATTGTTTAAAAATGCAGGGAAATTTTGCAAATTGGCATTATAATTAGTAGCTGGAGGGTACTTTTTTGTTTTGTGGGGTCGGTCAGGATGGGTTTTCAGGCCCTCTGTCAGATCGCTGGTTTGTTTTTATTATCCCCAGAGAAGAGTAGTGGGCATGTGTTTGGCAGGTGAAAAGTGCGGATTCTGTTTCAGAGAATTAAACAGGATCCGCATTGTCATCTGATTCCTTTAAGAATCCTTTGCTTCATCAGCTGGGATTCCACCATGTTTCTATATAGTCCTCTATGCGTGGGCACAGGTACCAGGCTTGTTCCAAGAATTATGCTGGAGAGTTTTCAAATTAACCAGTACGCTGAAAATTATTTGCAGGTTTTCAGCGTTTCACCATAATTTTGATAACGTTTGTATGTCCCTCCTGAAACCCAAGAAGGCTGCGACGGACATAACTATGCTGAGGAGTAGCTGACTTGGTGTTGCCTATTTTTGTTAGTGGAGACAGACAAGAAGCCATTCTTCTAAGTATGATCCCACCACCATTTTTCCATTGTTTTAAAATGCAGGGAAAATTGCAAGTTAGCATTATAATTAGTAGCTGGAGGGTACGGTTTTCTTTTTTTTTTGGGTAGTCAATGTGGATGGTGGGGTCAGGCCCTCTGTCAGTTCGCTGGTTGGTTTATATTATCCCCAGAGAGGAGAAGTGGGCATGTGTTTGGCAGGTGAAAAGGGCGGATTCTGTTTCAGAGAATTAACGATGATCCCCATGGTCATCCCGTTCCTTTAATAATCCTTTACTTCATCAGCTGGAAATCCACAATGGTTCTCTATACTCCTCTTTGCGTGGGAACAGGTAACTGGCTTGTTCTAAGAAGTATGCCGCAGAGATTTTCAATTAACCACTACGTTGAAAATTATTTGCAGGTGTTCAGTGTTTCACCATAATTGTGATAACGTTTGTTTGTGCTTCCTGAAACCCAAGAAGGCTGCGACGGACATAACTATGCTGAGGCGTAGCTGACTTGGTGTTGCCTATTTTTGTCAGTGGAGACTTACAAGAAGCCATTCTTCTAAGTATCATCCCACCATCATTTCTCCATTGTTTAAAAATGCAGGGAAATTTTGCAAATTGGCATTATAATTAGTAGCTGGAGGGTACTTTTTGTTTTGTGGGGTCGGTCAGGATGGGTGTTTGGGCCCTCTGTCAGATCGCTGGTTTGTTTTTATTATCCCCAGAGAAGAGTAGTGGGCATGTGTTTGGCAGGTGAAAAGTGCGGATTCTGTTTCAGAGAAGTAAACTGGATCCGCATGGTCATCTCATTCCTTTAAGAATCCTTTGCTTCATCAGCTGGGATTCCACCATGTTTCTATATACTCCTCTATGCGTGGGCACAGGTACCTGGCTTGTTCCAAGAATTATGCTGGAGAGTTTTCAAATTAACCAGTACGTTGAAAATTATTTGCAGGTTTTCAGCGTTTCACCATAATTTTGATAACGTTTGTATGTCCCTCCTGAAACCCAAGAAGGCTGCGACGGACATAACTATGCTGAGGAGTAGCTGACTTGGTGTTGCCTATTTTTGTTAGTGGAGACAGACAAGAAGCCATTCTTCTAAGTATCATCCCACCACCATTTTTCCATTGTTTTAAAATGCAGGGAACTTTTGCAAGTTAGCATTATAATTAGTAGCTGGAGGGTACGGTTTTTTTTTTTGTGTGTGTGGTCGATGTGGATGTTGGGGGTCAGGCCCTCTGTCAGTTCGCTGGTTAGTTTTTATTATCCCCAGAGAGGAGAAGTGGGCATGTGTTTGGCAGGTGAAAAGGGCGGATTCTGTTTCAGAGAATTAACGATGATCCCCATGGTCATCCCGTTCCTTTAATAATCCTTTACTTCATCAGCTGGAAATCCACCATGGTTCTATATACTCCTCATTGCGTGGGAACGGGTAACTGGCTTGTTCCAAGAAGTATGCCGCAGAGCTTTTCAATTAACCACTACGTTGAAAATTATTTGCAGGTGTTCAGCGATTCACCATAATTGTGATAACGTGTGTTTGTGCCTCCTGAAACCCAAGAAGGCTGCGACGGACATAACTATGCTGAGGAGTAGCTGACTTGGTGTTGCCTATTTTTTTTAGTGGAGACTGACAAGAAGCCATTCTTCTAAGTCTCATCCCACCACCATTTTTCCATTGTTTTAAAATGCAGGGAAATTTTGCAAGTTAGCATTATAATTAGTAGCTGGAGGGTACGGTTTTTTTTTGTGTGTGTGTGGTCGATGTGGATGGGGGGGTCAGGCCCTCTGTCAGTTCACTGGTTAGTTTTCATTATCCCCAGAGAGGAGAATTGGCATGTGTTTGGCAGGTGAAAAGGGCGGATTCTGTTTCAGAGGATTAACGATGATCCCCATGGTCATCCCGTTCCTTTAATAATCCTTTACTTCATCAGCTGGAAATCCACCATGGTTCTATATACTCCTCTTTGCGTGGGAACAGGTAACTGCCTTGTTCCAAGAAGTATGCCGCAGAGCTTTTCAATTAACCACTACGTTGAAAATTATTTGCAGGTGTTCAGCGTTTCACCATAATTTTGATAACGTGTGTTTGTGCCTCCTGAAACCCAAGAAGGCTGCGACGGACATAACTATGCTGAGGAGTAACTGACTTTGTGTTGCCTATTTTTGTTAGTGGAGACTGACAAGAAGCCATTCTTCTAAGTATCATCCCACCACCATTTTTCCATTGTTTTAAAATGCAGGGAAATTTTGCAAGTTAGCATTATAATTACTAGCTGGAGGGTACGGTTTTTTTTTCGTGTGTGGTCGATGTGGATGGTGGGGGTCAGGCCCTCTGTCAGTTCGCTGGTTAGTTTTTATTATCCCCAGAGAGGAGAAGTGGACATGTGTTTGGCAGGTGAAAAGGGCGGATTCTGTTTCAGAGAATTAACGATGATCCCCATGGTCATCCCGTTCCTTTAATAATCCTTTACTTCATCAGCTGGAAATCCACCATGGTTCTATATACTCCTCTTTGCGTGGGAACAGGTAACTGGCTTGTTCCAAGAAGTATGCCGCAGAGCTTTTCAATTAACCACTACGTTGAAAATTATTTGCAGGTGTTCAGCGTTTCACCATAATTGTGATAACGTGTGTTTGTGCCTCCTGAAACCCAAGAAGGCTGCGACGGACATAACTATGCTGAGGAGTAGCTGACTTGGTGTTGCCTATTTTTGTTAGTGGAGACTGACAAGAAGCCATTCTTCTAAGTATCATCCCACCACCATTTTTCCATTGTTTTAAAATGCAGGGAAATTTTGCAAGTTAGCATTATAATTAGTAGCTGGAGGGTACGGTTTTTTTTTTGTGTGTGGTCGATGTGGATGGTGGGGGTCAGGCCCTCTGTCAGTTCGCTGGTTAGTTTTTATTATCCCCAGAGAGGAGAAGTGGGCATGCGTTTGGCAGGTGAAAAGGGCGGATTCTGTTTCAGAGAATTAACGATGATCCCCATGGTCATCCCGTTCCTTTAATAATCCTTTACTTCATCAGCTGGAAATCCACCATGGTTCTATATACTCCTCTTTGCGTGGGAACAGGTAACTGGCTTGTTCCAAGAAGTATGCCGCAGAGCTTTTCTATTAACCAGTACGTTGAAAATTATTTGCAGGTGTTCAGCGTTTCACCATAATTGTGAGAACCTTTGTTTGTGCCTCCTGAAACCCTAGAAGGCTGCGACTGAGATAACTATGCTGAGGCGTAGCTGACTTGGTTTTGCCTATTTTTGTTAGTGGAGTCTGACAAGAATCCATTCTTGTAAGTATCATCTCACCATCATTTTTCCATTGTTTAAAAAGGCAGGAAAATTTTGCAAGGTAGCATTATAATTAGTAGCTGGAGGCTACGGTGTTGTTTTTTTTTTTTTTTTTTCCTGTGGGGTCGGTGTGGATGTGTTGGTCAGGCCCTCTGTCAGTTCGCTGGTTTGTTTTTATTATCCCCAGAGAGGAGAAGTGGGTATTAGTATGGCAGGTGAAAACTGCGGATCTGTTTCAGAGAATTAAACAGGATCCGCATGGTAATCCCGTTCCTTTAAGAATCCTTTGCTTCATGAGCTGGGAATCCACCATGGTTCTATATACTCCTCTTTGCGTGGGAATAGGTAACTGGCTTCTTCCAAGAAGTATGCCTCAGAGCTTTTCAATTAACCAGTATGTTGACAATCCTTTGCAGGTTTTCAGCGTTTCACCATAATTGTGATAACGTGTGTATGTGCCTACTGAAACCAAATATGGCTGCTACGGACATAACTATGCTCAGGCGTAGCTGACTTGGTGTTGCCTATTTTTGTCAGTGGAGACTGACAAGAAGCCATTCTTCTAGGTATCATCCCACCATCATTTCTCCATTGTTTAAAAATGCAGGGAAATTTTGCAAATTGGCATTATAATTAGTAGCTGGAGGGTACTTTTTTGTTTTGTGGGGTCGGTCAGGATGGGTGTTCAGGCCCTCTGTCAGATCGCTGGTTTGTTTTTAATATCCCCAGAGAAGAGTAGTGGGCATGTGTTTAGCAGGTGAAAAGTGGGGATTCTGTTTCAGAGAATTAAACAGGATCCCCATGGTCATCTCATTCCTTTAAGAATCCTTTGCTTCATCAGCTGAGATTCCACCATGTTTCTATATACTCCTCTATGCGTGGGCACAGGTACCTGGCTTGTTCCAAGAAGTATGCTGGAGAGTTTTCAAATTAACCAGTAGTTGAAAATTATTTGCAGGTTTTCAGCGTTTCACCATAATTTTGATAACGTTTGTATGTCCCTCCTGAAACCCAAGAAGGCTGCGATGGACATAACTATGCTGAGGAGTAGCTGACTTGGTTTTGCCTATTTTTGTTAGTGGAGACTGACAAGAAGCAATTCTTCTAAGTATCATCCCACCACCATTTTTCCATTGTTTTTAAATGCAGGGAAATTTTGCAAGTTAACATTATAATTAGTAGCTGGAGGCTACGGTTTTTTTTTTTTGTGTGTGTGATCGATGTGGATGGGGGGGGGTCAGGCCCTCTGTCAGTTCGCTGGTTAGTTTTTATTATCCCCAGAGAGGAGAAGTGGGCATGTGTTTGGCAGGTGAAAAGGGCGGATTCTGTTTCAGAGAATTAACGATGATCCCCATGGTCATCCCTTTCCTTTCGTAATCCTTTACTTCATCAGCTGGAAATCCACCATGGTTCTCAATACTCCTCTTTGCGTGGTAACAGGTAACTGCCTTGTTCCAAGAAGTATGCCGCAGAGCTTTTCAATTAACCACTACGTTGAAAATTATTTGCAGGTGTTCAGCGTTTCACCATAATTGTGAGAACCTTTGTTTGTGCCTCCTGAAACCCAAGAAGGCTGCGACGGACATAACTATGCTGAGGAGTAGCTGACTTGGTGTTGCCTATTTTTGTTAGTGGAGACTGACAAGAAGCCATTCTTCTAAGTATCATCCCACCACCATTTTTCCATTGTTTTAAAATGCAGGGAAATTTTGCAAGTTAGCATTATAATTAGTAGCTGGAGGGTACGGTCTTTTTTTTTTTGTGTGTGGTCGATGTGGATGGGGGGTCAGGCCCTCTGTCAGTTCGCTGGTTAGTTTTTATTATCCCCAGAGAGGAGAAGTGGGCATGTGTTTGGCAGGTGAAAAGGGCGGATTCTGTTTCAGAGAATTAACGATGATCCCCATGGTCATCCCGTTCCTTTAATAATCCTTTACTTCATCAGCTGGAAATCCACCATGGTTCTATATACTCCTCTTTGCGTGGGAACAGGTAACTGGCTTGTTCCAAGAAGTATGCCGCAGAGCTTTTCAATTAACCACTACGTTGAAAATTATTTGCAGGTGTTCAGCGTTTCACCATAATTGTGATAACGTGTGTTTGTGCCTCCTGAAACCCAAGAAGACTGCGACGGACATAACTATGCTGAGGAGTAGCTGACTTGGTGTTGCCTATTTTTGTTAGTGGAGACTGACAAGAAGCCATTCTTCTAAGTATGATCCCACCACCATTTTTCCATTGTTTTAAAATGCAGGGAAATTTTGCAAGTTAGCATTATAATTAGTAGCTGGAGGGTACGGTTTTTTTTTTTTGTGTGGTCGATGTGGATGGGGGGGTCAGGCCCTCTCTCAGTTCGCTGGTTAGTTTTTATTATCCCCAGAGAGGAGAAGTGGGCATGTGTTTGGCAGGTGAAAAGGGCGGATTCTGTTTCAGAGAATTAACGATAATCCCCATGGTCATCCCGTTCCGTTAATAATCCTTTACTTCATCAGCTGGAAATCCACCATGGTTCTATATACTCCTCTTTGCGTGAGAACAGGTAACTGGCTTGTTCTAAGAAGTATGCCGCAGAGCTTTTCAATTAACCACTACGTTGAAAATTATTTGCAGGTGTTCAGCGATTCACCATAATTGTGCCTCCTGAAACCCAAGAAGGCTGCGACGGACTTAACTATGCTGAGGAGTAGCTGACTTGGTGTTGCCTATTTTTGTTAGTGGAGACAGACAAGAAGCCATTCTTCTAAGTATGATCCCACCACCATTTTTGCATTGTTTTAAAATGCAGGGAAATTTTACAAGTTAGCATTATAATTAGTAGCTGGAGGGTACGGTTTTTTTTTTTTTGTGTGTGGTCGATGTGGATGGGGGGGTGAGGCCCTCTGTCAGTTCGCTGGTTAGTTTTTATTATCCCCAGAGAGGAGAAGTGGGCATGTGTTTGGCAGGTGAAAAGGGCGGATTCTGTTTCAGAGAATTAACGATGATCCCCATGGTCATCCCGTTCCTTTACTAATCCTTTTCTTCATCAGCTGGAAATCCACCATGGTTCTATATACTCCTCTTTGCGTGGGAACAGGTAACTGGCTTGTTCCAAGAAGTATGCCGCAGAGCTTTTCAATTAACCACTACGTTGAAAATTATTTGCAGGTGTTCAGCGTTTCACCATAATTGTGATAACGTTTGTTTGTGCCTCCTGAAACCCAAGATGCTGCGATCGACATTGCTATGCTGAGGATAGCTGACTTGGTGTTGCCTATTTTTGTTAGTGGAGACTGACAAGAATCCATTCTTGTAAGTATGATCCCACCACCATTTTTCCATTGTTTTAAAATGCAGGGAAATTTTGCAAGTTAGCATTATAATTAGTAGCTGGAGGGTACGGTTTTTTTTTTGTGTGTGTGGTCTCTGTGGATGGGGGGGTGAGGCCCTCTGTCAGTTCGCTGGTTAGTTTTTATTATCCCCAGAGAGGAGAAGTGGGCATGTGTTTGGCAGGTGAAAAGGGCGGATTCTGTTTCAGAGAATTAACGATGATCCCCATGGTCATCCCGTTCCTTTAATAATCCTTTACTTCATCAGCTGGATATCCACCATGGTTCTCTATACTCCTCTTTGCGTGGAAACAGGTAACTGCCTTGTTCCAAGAAGTATGCCGCAGAGCTTTTCAATTAACCACTACGTTGAAAATTATTTGCAGGTGTTCAGCGTATCACCATAATTGTGAGAACCTTTGTTTGTGCCTCCTGAAACCCAAGAAGGCTGCGACGGACATAACTATGCTGAGGAGTATCTGACTTGGTGTTGCCTATTTTTGTTAGTGGAGACTGACAAGAAGCCATTCTTCTAAGTATCATCCTCCCCTATTTTTCCATTGTTTTAAAATGCAGGGAAATTTTGCAAGTTAGCATTATAATTAGTAGCTGGAGGGTACGGTTTTTTTTTGTGTGTGTGTGTTCGATGTGGATGGGGGGGTGAGGCCCTCTGTCAGTTCGCTGGTTAGTTTTTATTATCCCCAGAGAGGAGAAGTGGGCATGTGTTTGGCAGGTGAAAAGGGCGGATTCTGTTTCAGAGAATTAACGATGATCCCCATGGTCATCCCGTTCCTTTAATAATCCTTTACTTCATCAGCTGGAAATCCACCATGGTTCTATATACTCCTGTTTGCGTGGGAACAGGTAACTGGCTTGTTCCAAGAAGTATGCCCCAGAGCTTTTCAATTAACCACTACGTTGAAAATTATTTGCAGGTGTTCAGAGTTTCTCCATAATTGTGCCTCCTGAAACCCAAGAAGGCTGCGACGGACATAAATATGCTGACGCGTAGCTGACTTGGTTTTGCCTATTTTTGTTAGTGGAGACTGACAAGAATCCATTCTTGTAAGTATGATCCCACCACCATTTTTCCATTGTTTTAAAATGCAGGGAAATTTTGCAAGTTAGCATTATAATTAGTAGCTGGAGGCTACGGTGTTTTTTGTTTTTTTTTTTCCTGTGGGGTCGGTGTGGATGTGTTGGTCAGGCCCTATGTCAGTTCCCCGGTTGGTTTTTATTATCCCCAGAGAGGAGAAGTGGGTATTAGTATGGCAGGTGAAAACTGTGTATCTGTTTCAGAGAATTAAACAGGATCCGCATGGTAATCCCGTTCCTTTAAGAATCCTTTGCTTCATGAGCTGGGAATCCACCATGGTTCTATATACTCCTCTTTGCGTGGGAACAGGTAACTGGCTTGATCCAAGAAGTATGCCTCAGAGCTTTTCTATTAACCAGTATGTTGACAATCCTTTGCAGGTTTTCAGCGTTTCACCATAATTGTGATAACGTGTGTATGTGCCTACAGAAACCAAATACGGCTGCTACGGACATAACTATGCTGAGGCGTAGCTGACTTGGTGTTGCCTATTTTTGTCAGTGGAGACTGACAAGAAGCCATTCTTCTAAGTATCATCCCACCATCATTTCTCCATTGTTTAAAAATGCAGGGAAATTTTGCAAATTGGCATTATAATTAGTAGCTGGAGGGTACTTTTTTGTTTTGTGGGGTCGGTCAGGATGGGTGTTCATGCCCTCTGTGAGATCGCTGGTTTGTTTTTATTATCCCCAGAGAAGAGTAGTGGGCATGTGTTTGGCAGGTGAAAAGTGCGGATTCTGTTTCAGAGAATTAAGCAGGATCCGCATGGTCATCTCATTCCTTTAAGAATCCTTTGCTTCATCAGCTGGGATTCCACCATGTTTCTATATACTCCTCTATGCGTGGGCACAGGTACCTGGCTTGTTCCAAGAATTATGCTGGAGAGTTTTCAAATTAACCAGTACGTTGAAAATTATTTGCAGGTTTTCAGCGTTTCACCATAATTTTGATAACGTTTGTATGTCCCTCCTGAAACCCAAGAAGGCAGCGACGGACATAAGTATGCTGAGGAGTAGCTGACTTGGTGTTGCCTATTTTTGTTAGTGGAGACAGACAAGAAGCCATTCTTCTAAGTATGATCCCACCACCATTTTTCCACTGTTTTAAAATGCAGGGAAATTTGGCAAGTTAGCATTATAATTAGTAGCTGGAGGGTACGGTTTTTTTTTTGTGTGTGGTCGATGTGGATGGGGGGTGGGGTCAGGCCCTCTGTCAGTTCGCTGGTTAGTTTTTATTATCCCCAGAGAGGAGAAGTGGGCATGTGTTTGGCAGGTGAAAAGGGCGGATTCTGTTTCAGAGAATTAACGATGATCCCCATGGTCATCCCGTTCCTTTAATAATCCTTTACTTCATCAGCTGGAAATCCACGATGGTTCTATATACTCCTGTTTGCGTGGGAACAGGTAACTGGCTTGTTCCAAGAAGTATGCCGCAGAGCTTTTCAATTAACCACTACGTTGAAAATTATTTGCAGGTTTTCAGCGTTTCATCATAATTTTGATAACGTTTGTATGTCCCTCCTGAAACCCAAGAAGGCTGCGACGGACATAACTATGCTGACTACTAGCTGACTTGGTGTTGCCTATTTTTGTTAGTGGAGACTGACAAGAAGCCATTCTTCTAAGTATCATCCCACCACCATTTTTCCATTGTTTTAAAATGCAGGGAAGTTTTGCAAGTTAGCATTATAATTAGTAGCTGGAGGGTACGGTTTTTTTTGTGTGTGGTCGATGTGGATGGGGGGGTGTCAGACCCTCTGTCAGTTCGCTGGTTAGTTTTTATTATCCCCAGAGAGGAGAAGTGGTCATGTGTTTGGCAGGTGAAAAGGGCGGATTCTGTTTCAGAGAATTAACGATGATCCCCATGGTCATCCCGTTCCTTTAATAATCCTTTACTTCATCAGCTGGAAATCCACCATGGTTCTCTATACTCCTCTTTGCGTGGGTACAGGTAACTGGCTTGTACCAAGAAGTATGCCGCAGAGCTTTTCAATTAACCAGTACGTTGAAAATTATTTGCAGGTGTTCAGCGTTTCACCATAATTGTGATAACGTTTGTTTGTGCCTCCAGAAACCCAAGAAGGCTGCGACGGACATAACTATGCTGAGGCGTAGCTGACTTGCTGTTGCCTATTTTTGTTAGTGGAGACTGACAAGAAGCCATTCTTCTAAGTATCATCTCACCATCATTTTTCCATTCTTTAAAAATGCAGGAAAATTTTGCAAGTTAGCATTATAATTAGTAGCTGGAGGCTACGGTGTTTTTTTTTTTTTTTTCCTGTGGGGTCGGACTGGATGTGTTGGACAGGCCCTCTGTCAGTTCCCCGGTTGGTTTTTGTTATCCCCAGAGAGGAGAAGTGGGTATTAGTATGGCAGGTGAAAACTGCGGATCTGTTTCAGAGAATTAAACAGGATCCGTATGGTAATCCCGTTCCTTTAAGAATCCTTTGCTTCATGAGCTGGGAATCCACCATGGTTCTATACACTTATCTATGCGTGGGCACAGGAAACTGGCTAGTTCCAAGAAGTATGCGGCAGAGCTTTTCAATTAACCAGTATGTTGACAATCCTTTGCAGGTTTTCAGCGTTTCACCATAATTGTGATAACGTGTGTATGTGCCTACTGAAACCAAATATGGCTGCTACGGACATAACTATGCTGAGGAGTAGCTGACTTGGTGTTGCCTATTTTTGTCAGTGGAGACTGACAAGAAGCCATTCTTCTAAGTATCATCCCACCATCATTTCTCCATTGTTTAAAAATGCAGGGAAATTTTGCAAATTGGCATTATAATTAGTAGCTGGAGGGTACTTTTTTGTTTTGTGGGGTCGGTCAGGATGGGTGTTCAGGCCCTCTGTCAGATCGCTGGTTTGTTTTTATTATCCCCAGAGAAGAGTAGTGGGCATGTGTTTGGCAGGTGAGAAGTGCGGATTGTGTTTCAGAGAATTAAACAGGATCCGCATGGTCATCTCATTCCTTTAAGAATCCTTTGCTTCATCAGCTGGGATTCCACCATGTTTCTATATACTCCTCTATGCGTGGGCACAGGTACCTGGCTTGTTCCAAGAATTATGCTGGAGAGTTTTCAAATTAACCAGTACGTTGAAAATTATTTGCAGGTTTTCAGCGTTTCACCATAATTTTGATAACGTTTGTATGTCCCTCCAAAACCCAAGAAGGCTGCGACGGACATAACTATGCTGAAGAGTAGCTTACTTTGTGTTGCCTATTTTTGTTAGTGGAGACTGACAAGAAGCCATTCTTCTAAGTATGATCCCACCACCATTTTTCCATTGTTTTAAAATGCAGGGAAATTTTGCAAGTTAGCATTATAATTAGTAGCTGGAGGGTACGGTATTTTTGTGTGTGTGTGGTCGATGTGGATGGGGGGGGTCAGGCCCTCTGTCAGTTCGTTGGTTAGTTTTTATTATCCCCAGAGAGAAGAAGTGGGCATGTGTTTGGCAAGTGAAAAGGGCGGATTCTGTTTCAGAGAATTAACGATGATCCCCATGGTCATCCCGTTCCTTTAATAATCCTTTACTTCATCAGCTGGAAATCCACCATGGTTCTATATACTCCTCTTTGCGTGGGAACAGGTAACTGGCTTGTTCCAAGAAGTATGCCGCAGAGCTTTTCAATTAACCACTACGTTGAAAATTATTTGCAGGTGTTCAGCGTTTCACCATAATTGTGATAACGTTTGTTTGTGCCTCCTGAAACCCAAGAAGTCTGCGATGGACATAGCTATACTGAGGAGTAGCTGACTTGGTGTTGCCTATTTTTGTTAGTGGAGACTGACAAGAAGCCATTCTTCTAAGTATCATCCCACCACCATTTTTCCATTGTTTTAAAATGCAGGGAAATTTTGCAAGTTAGCATTATAATTAGTAGCTGGAGGGTACGGTTTTTTTTTGTGTGTGGTCGATGTGGATGGTGGGGGTCAGGCCCTCTGTCAGTTCGCTGGTTAGTTTTTATTATCCCCAGAGAGGAGAAGTGGGCATGTGTTTGGCAGGTGAAAAGGGCGGATTCTGTTTCAGAGAATTAACGATGATCCCCATGGTCATCCCGTTCCTTTAATAATCCTTTACTTCATCAGCTGGAAATCCACCATGGTTCTCTATACTCCTCTTTGCGTGGGAACAGGTAACTGGCTTGTTCCAAGAAGTATGCCGCAGAGTTTTTCAATTAACCACTACGTTGAAAATTATTTGCAGGTGTTCAGCGTTTCACCATAATTGTGATAACGTTTGTTTGTGCCTCCTGAAACCCAAGAAGGGTGCGACGGACATAACTATGCTGAGGAGTAGCTGACTTGGTGTTGCCTATTTTTGTTAGTGGAGACTGACAAGAAGCCATTCTTCTAAGTATCATCCCACCACCATTTTTCCATTGTTTTAAAATGCAGGGAAATTTTGCAAGTTAGCATTATAATTAGTAGCTGGAGGGTACGGTATTTTTTTGTGTGTGTGGTCGATGTGGATGGGGGGGGGTCAGGCCCTCTGTCAGTTCGTTGGTTAGTTTTTATTATCCCCAGAGAGGAGAAGTGGGCATGTGTTTGGCAAGTGAAAAGGGCGGATTCTGTTTCAGAGAATTAACGATGATCCCCATGGTCATCCCGTTCCTCTAATAATCCTTTACTTCATCAGCTGGAAATCCACCATGTTTCTATATACTCCTCTTTGCGTGGGAACAGGTAACTGCCTTGTTCCAAGAAGTATGCCGCAGAGCTTTTCAATTAACCACTACGTTGAAAATTATTTGCAGGTGTTCAGCGTTTCACCATAATTGTGATAACGTTTGTTTGTGCCTCCTGAAACCCAAGAAGTCTGCGATGGACATAGCTATACTGAGGAGTAGCTGAATTGGTGTTGCCTATTTTTGTTAGTGGAGACTGACAAGAAGCCATTCTTCTAAGTATCATCCCACCACCATTTTTCCATTGTTTTAAAATGCAGGGAAATTTTGCAAGTTAGCATTATAATTAGTAGCTGGAGGGTACGGTTTTTTTTTGTGTGTGGTCGATGTGGATGGTGGGGGTCAGGCCCTCTGTCAGTTCGCTGGTTAGTTTTTATTATCCCCAGAGAGGAGAAGTGGGCATGTGTTTGGCAGGTGAAAAGGGCGGATTCTGTTTCAGAGAATTAACGATGATCCCCATGGTCATGCCGTTCCTTTAATAATCCTTTACTTCATCAGCTGGAAATCCACCATGGTTCTATATACTCCTCTTTGCGTGGCAACAGGTAACTGCCTTGTTCCAAGAAGTATGCCGCAGAGCTTTTCAATTAACCACTACGTTGAAAATTATTTGCAGGTGTTCAGCGTTTCACCATAATTGTGAGAACCTTTGTTTGTGCGTCCTGAAACCCAAGAAGGCTGCGATGGACATAACTATGCTGAGGCGTAGCTGACTTGGTTTTGCCTAGTTTTGTTAGTGGAGACTGACAAGAATCCATTCTTGTAAGTATCATCTCACCATCATTTTTCCATTGTTTAAAAATGCAGGAAAATTTTGCAAGTTAGCATTATAATTAGTAGCTGGAGGCTACGGTGTTTTTTGTTTTTTTTTTCCTGTGTGGTCGTTGTGGATGTGTTGGTCAGGCCCTCTCTCAGTTCCCCGGTTGGTTTTTATTATCCCCAGAGAGGAGAAGTGGGTATTAGTATGGCAGGTGAAAACTGCGGATGTGTTTCAGAGAATTAAACACGATCCGCATGGTAATCCAGTTCCTTTAACAATCCTTTGCTTCATGAGCTGGGAATCCACCATGGTTCTATATACTTGTCCACGCGTGGGCACAGGAAACTGGCTAGTTCCAAGAAGTATGCCTCAGAGCTTTTCAATGAACCAGTATGTTGACAATCCTTTGCAGGTTTTCAGCGTTTCACCATAATTGTGATAACGTGTATATGTGCCTACTGAATCCAAATATGGCTGCTACGGACATAACTATGCTGAGGCGTAGCTGACTTGGTGTTGCCTATTTTTGTCAGTGGAGACTGACAAGAAGCCTTTCTTCTAAGTATCATCCCACCATCATTTCTCCATTGTTTAAAAATGCAGGGAAATTTTGCAAAGTGGCATTATAATTAGTAGCTGGAGGGTACTTTTTTGTTTTGTGGGGTCGGTCAGGATGGGTGTTCAGGCCCTCTGTCAGGTCGCTGGTTTGTTTTTATTATCCCCAGAGAAGAGTAGTGGGCATGTGTTTGGCAGGTGAAAAGTGCGGATTCTGTTTCAGAGAATTAAACAGGATCCGCATGGTCATCTCATTCCTTTAAGAATCCTTTGCTTCATCAGCTGGGATTCCACCATGTTTCTATATACTCCTCTATGCGTGGGCACAGGTACCTGGCTTGTTCCAAGAAGTATGCTGGAGAGTTTTCAAATTAACCAGTACGTTGAAAATTATTTTCAGGTGTTCAGCGTTTCACCATAATTTTGATAACGTTTGTATGATCCTCCTGAAAGCCAAGAAGGCTGCGACGAACATAACTATGCTGAGGAGTAGCTGACTTGGTGTTGCCTATTTTTGTTAGTGGAGACTGACAAGAAGCCATTCTTCTAAGTATGATCCCACCACCATTTTTCCATTGTTTTAAAATGCAGCGAAATTTTGCAAGTTAGCATTATAATTAGTAGCTGGAGGGTACGGTTTTTTTTTTTTGTGTGTGGTCGATGCGGATGGGGGGGTTCAGGCCCACTGTCAGTTCGCTGGTTAGTTTTTATTATCCCCAGAGAGGAGAAGTGGGCATGTGTTTGGCAGGTGAAAAGGGCGGATTCTGTTTCAGAGAATTAACGATGATCCCCATGGTCATCCCGTTCCTTTATTAATCCTTTACTTCATCAGCTGGAAATCCACCATGGTTCTATATACTCCTCTTTGCGTGGGAACAGGTAACTGCCTTGTTCCAAGAAGTATGCCGCAGAGCTTTTCAATTAACCATTACGTTGAAAATTATTTGCAGGTGTTCAGCATTTTACCATAATTGTGAGAACCTTTGTTTGTGCCTCCTGAAACCCTAGAAGGCTGCGACGGACATAACTATGCTGAGGAGTAGCTGACTTGGTGTTGCCTATTTTTGTTAGTGGAGACTGACAAGAAGCCATTCTTCTAAGTATCATCCCACCACCATTTTTCCATTGTTTTAAAATGCAGGGAAATTTTGCAAGTTAGCATTATAATTAGTAGCTGGAGGCTACGGTGTTTTTTTTTTTTTTTTATCCTGTGGGTTCGGTGTGGATGTGTTGGTCAGGCCCTCTGTCAGTTCCCCGGTTGGTTTTTATTATCCCCAGAGAGGAGAAGTGGGTATTAGTATGGCAGGTGAAAACTGCGGATCTGTTTCAGAGAATTAAACAGGATCCGCATGGTAATCCCGTTCCTTTAAGAATCCTTTGCTTCATGAGCTGGGAATCCACCATGGTTCTATATACTTGTCTATGCGTGGGCACAGGAAACTGGCTAGTTCCAAGAAGTATGAGGCAGAGCTTTTCAATTAACCAGTATGTTGACAATCCTTTGCAGGTTTTCAGCGTTTCACCATAATTGTGATAACGTGTGTATGTGCCTACTGAAACCAAATATGGCTGCTACGGACATAACTATGCTGAGGAGTAGCTGACTTGGTGTTGCCTATTTTTGTCAGTGGAGACTGACAAGAAGCCATTCTTCTAAGTATCATCCCACCATCATTTCTCCATTGTTTAAAAATGCAGGGAAATTTTGCAAATTGGCATTATAATTAGTAGCTGCAGGGTACTTTTTTGTTTTGTGGGGTCAGTCAGAATGGGTGTTCAGGCCCTCTGTCAGATCGCTGGTTTGTTTTTATTATCCCCAGAGAAGAGTAGTGGGCATGTGTTTGGCAGGTGAAAAGTGCGGATTCTGTTTCAGAGAATTAAACAGGATCCGCATGGTCATCTCATTCCTTTAAGAATCCTTTGCTTCATCAGGTGGGATTCCACCATGTTTCTATATACTCCTCTATGCGTGGGCACAGGTACCTGGCTTGTTCCAAGAATTATGCTGGAGAGTTTTCAAATTAACCAGTACGTTGAAAATTATTTGCAGGTTTTCAGCGTTTCACCATAATTTTGATAACGTTTGTATGTCCCTCCTGAAACCCAAGAAGGCTGCGACGGACATAACTATGCTGAGGAGTAGCTTACTTTGTGTTGCCTATTTTTGTTAGTGGAGACTGACAAGAAGCCATTCTTCTAAGTATGATCCCACCACCATTTTTCCATTGTTTTAAAATGCAGGGAAATTTTGCAAGTTAGCATTATAATTAGTAGCTGGAGGGTACGGTATTTTTGTGTGTGTGTGGTCGATGTGGATGGGGGGGGGGTCAGGCCCTCTGTCAGTTCGTTGGTTAGTTTTTATTATCCCCAGAGAGGAGAAGTGGGCATGTGTTTGGCAGGTGAAAAGGGCGGATTCTGTTTCAGAGAATTAACGATGATCCCCATGGTCATCCCGTTCCTTTAATAATCCTTTACTTCATCAGCTGGAAATCCACCATGTTTCTATATACTCCTCTTTGCGTGGGAACAGATAACTGGCTTGTTCCAAGAAGTATGCCGCAGAGCTTTTCAATTAACCACTACGTTGAAAATTATTTGCAGGTGTTCAGCGTTTCACCGTAATTGTGATAACGTTTGTTTGTGCCTCCTGAAACCCAAGAAGGCTGCGACGGACATAACTATGCTGAGGCGTAGCTGACTTGGTTTTGCCTATTTTTGTTAGTGGAGACTGACAAGAAGCCATTCTTCTAAGTATCATCTCACCATCATTTTTCCATTGTTTAAAAATGCAGGGAAATTTTGCAAGTTAGCATTCTAATTAGTAGCTGGAGGCTTCGGTGTTTTTTTTTTTTTTTTTCCCTGTGGGATCGGTGTGGGTGTGTTGGTCAGGCCCTCTGTCAGTTGGCTGGTTTGTTTTTATTATCCCCAGAGAGGAGAAGTAGGCATGTGTTTGTAAGGTGAATAGTTCGGATTCTGTTTCAGAGAATGAAACAGGATCCGCATGCTCATCCCGTTCCTTTAGGAAACTTTCGCTTCATCAGCTGGGAATCCACCATGGTTCTATATACTCTTCTATGTGTGGGCACAGGTAACTGGCTTGTTCCAAGAAGTATGCCGCAGAGCTTTTCAATTAACCACTACGTTGAAAATTATTTGCAGGTTTTCAGCGTTTCACCATAATTCTTATAAAGTTTGTTTGTGTCTCCTGAAACCCAATATGGCTGCCAAGGACATAGGTATGCTGAGGCGTAGCTGACTTGGTGTTGCCTATTTTTGTTAGTGGAGACTGACAAGAAGCCATTCTTCTAAGTATCATCCCACCATCATTTTTCATTGTTTAAAAATGTAGGGAAATTTTGCAAGTTAGCATTATAATTAGTAGCTGGAGGGTACTATTTTTTTTTTTTGTGGGGTCAGTGTGGATGGGTTGGTAAGGCCCTCTGTCAGTTCGCTGGTTTGTTTTTATTATCCCCAGAGAGGGGAAGTGGGTATTAGTATTGCAGGTGAAAACTGCGGATCTGTTTCAGAGAATTAAACAGGATCCGCATGGTAATCCAGTTCCTTTAAGAATCCTTTGCTTCATGAGCTGGGAATCCACCATGGTTCTATATACTTCTCTATGCGTGGGCACAGAAAACTGGCTTGTTCCAAGAAGTATGCCTCAGAGCTTTTCAATTAACCAGTATGTTGAAAATCTTTGCAGGTTTTCAGTGTTTCACCATAATTGTGATAACGTGTGTATGTGCCTACTGAAACCAAATATGGCTGCTACGGACATAACTATGCTGAGGCGTAGCTGACTTGGTGTTGCCTATTTTTGTCAGTGGAGACTTACAAGAAGCCATTCTTCTAAGTATCATCCCACCATCATTTCTCCATTGTTTAAAAATGCAGGGAAATTTTGCCAATTGGCATTATAATTAGTAGCTGGAGGGTCCTTTTTTTTTTTGTGGGTTCGGTCAGGATGGGTGTTCAGGCCCTCTGTCAGATCGCTGGTTTGTTTTTATTATCCCCAGAGAAGAGTAGTGGGCATGTGTTTGGCAGGTGAAAAGTGCGGATTCTGTTTCAGAGAATGATACAGGATCCGCATGCTCCTCCCGTTCCTTTAGAAAAATTTGCTTCATCAGGTGGGAATCCACCATGGTTCTATATACTCCTCTATGTGTGGGCACAGGTAACTAGCTTGTTCCAAGAAGTATGCCGCAGAGCTTTTCAATTAAGCAGTACGTTGAAAATCATTTGCAGGTTTTCAGCGTTTCACCATAATTCTTATAACGTTTCTATGTGTCTCCTGAAACCCAATATGGCTGCCACGGACATAAGTATGCTGAGGCGTAGCTGACTTCGTGTTGCCTATTTTTGTTAGTGGAGACTGACTGGAAGCCATTCTTCTAAGTATCATCCCACCATCATTTTTCTATTGTTTAAAAATGCAGGGAAATTTTGCAAGTTATCATTATAATTAGTAGCTGGAGGGTACTTTTTTTTTTTTGTGGGGTCAGTGTGGATGGGTTGGTCAGGCCATCTGTCAATTCACTGGTTTGTTTTTATTATCCCCAGAGAGGAGAAGTGGGCATGTGTTTGGCAGGTGAAAAGTGCGGATTCTGTTTCAGAGAATTAAACAGGATCCGCATGGTCATCTCATTCCTTTAAGAATCCTTTGCTTCATCAGCTGGGATTCCACCATGTTTCTATATACTCCTCTATGCGTGGGCACAGGTACCTGGCTTGTTCCAAGAAGTATGCTGGAGAGTTTTCAAATTAACCAGTACGTTGAAAATTATTTTCAGGTGTTCAGCGTTTCACCATAATTTTGATAACGTTTGTATGATCCTCCTGAAAGCCAAGAAGGCTGCGACGGACATAACTATGCTGAGGAGTAGCTGACTTGGTGTTGCCTATTTTTGTTAGTGGAGACTGACAAGAAGCCATTCTTCTAAGTATGATCCCACCACCATTTTTCCATTGTTTTAAAATGCAGCGAAATTTTGCAAGTTAGCATTATAATTAGTAGCTGGAGGGTACGGTTTTTTTTTTTTGTGTGTGGTCGATGCGGATGGGGGGGGTCAGGCCCACTGTCAGTTCGCTGGTTAGTTTTTATTATCCCCAGAGAGGAGAAGTGGGCATGTGTTTGGCAGGTGAAAAGGGCGGATTCTGTTTCAGAGAATTAACGATGATCCCCATGGTCATCCCGTTCCTTTAATAATCCTTTACTTCATCAGCTGGAAATCCACCATGGTTCTATATACTCCTCTTTGCGTGGGAACAGGTAACTGCCTTGTTCCAAGAAGTATGCCGCAGAGCTTTTCAATTAACCATTACGTTGAAAATTATTTGCAGGTGTTCAGCATTTTACCATAATTGTGAGAACCTTTGTTTGTGCCTCCTGAAACCCTAGAAGGCTGCGACGGACATAACTATGCTGAGGAGTAGCTGACTTGGTGTTGCCTATTTTTGTTAGTGGAGACTGACAAGAAGCCATTCTTCTAAGTATCATCCCACCACCATTTTTCCATTGTTTTAAAATGCAGGGAAATTTTGCAAGTTAGCATTATAATTAGTAGCTGGAGGCTACGGTGTTTTTTGTTTTTTTTTTCCTGTGTGGTCGTTGTGGATGTGTTGGTCAGGCCCTCTCTCAGTTCCCCGGTTGGTTTTTATTATCCCCAGAGAGGAGAAGTGGGTATTAGTATGGCAGGTGAAAACTGCGGATCTGTTTCAGAGAATTAAACAGGATCCGCATGGTAATCCCGTTCCTTTAAGAATCCTTTGCTTCATGAGCTGGGAATCCACCATGGTTCTATATACTTGTCTATGCGTGGGCACAGGAAACTGGCTAGTTCCAAGAAGTATGAGGCAGAGCTTTTCAATTAACCAGTATGTTGACAATCCTTTGCAGGTTTTCAGCGTTTCACCATAATTGTGATAACGTGTGTATGTGCCTACTGAAACCAAATATGGCTGCTACGGACATAACTATGCTGAGGAGTAGCTGACTTGGTGTTGCCTATTTTTGTCAGTGGAGACTGACAAGAAGCCATTCTTCTAAGTATCATCCCACCATCATTTCTCCATTGTTTAAAAATGCAGGGAAATTTTGCAAATTGGCATTATAATTAGTAGCTGCAGGGTACTTTTTTGTTTTGTGGGGTCAGTCAGAATGGGTGTTCAGGCCCTCTGTCAGATCGCTGGTTTGTTTTTATTATCCCCAGAGAAGAGTAGTGGGCATGTGTTTGGCAGGTGAAAAGTGCGGATTCTGTTTCAGAGAATTAAACAGGATCCGCATGGTCATCTCATTCCTTTAAGAATCCTTTGCTTCATCAGGTGGGATTCCACCATGTTTCTATATACTCCTCTATGCGTGGGCACAGGTACCTGGCTTGTTCCAAGAATTATGCTGGAGAGTTTTCAAATTAACCAGTACGTTGAAAATTATTTGCAGGTTTTCAGCGTTTCACCATAATTTTGATAACGTTTGTATGTCCCTCCTGAAACCCAAGAAGGCTGCGACGGACATAACTATGCTGAGGAGTAGCTTACTTTGTGTTGCCTATTTTTGTTAGTGGAGACTGACAAGAAGCCATTCTTCTAAGTATGATCCCACCACCATTTTTCCATTGTTTTAAAATGCAGGGAAATTTTGCAAGTTAGCATTATAATTAGTAGCTGGAGGGTACGGTATTTTTGTGTGTGTGTGGTCGATGTGGATGGGGGGGGGTCAGGCCCTCTGTCAGTTCGTTGGTTAGTTTTTATTATCCCCAGAGAGGAGAAGTGGGCATGTGTTTGGCAGGTGAAAAGGGCGGATTCTGTTTCAGAGAATTAACGATGATCCCCATGGTCATCCCGTTCCTTTAATAATCCTTTACTTCATCAGCTGGAAATCCACCATGTTTCTATATACTCCTCTTTGCGTGGGAACAGATAACTGGCTTGTTCCAAGAAGTATGCCGCAGAGCTTTTCAATTAACCACTACGTTGAAAATTATTTGCAGGTGTTCAGCGTTTCACCGTAATTGTGATAACGTTTGTTTGTGCCTCCTGAAACCCAAGAAGGCTGCGACGGACATAACTATGCTGAGGCGTAGCTGACTTGGTTTTGCCTATTTTTGTTAGTGGAGACTGACAAGAAGCCATTCTTCTAAGTATCATCTCACCATCATTTTTCCATTGTTTAAAAATGCAGGGAAATTTTGCAAGTTAGCATTCTAATTAGTAGCTGGAGGCTTCGGTGTTTTTTTTTTTTTTTTCCCTGTGGGATCGGTGTGGGTGTGTTGGTCAGGCCCTCTGTCAGTTGGCTGGTTTGTTTTTATTATCCCCAGAGAGGAGAAGTAGGCATGTGTTTGTAAGGTGAATAGTTCGGATTCTGTTTCAGAGAATGAAACAGGATCCGCATGCTCATCCCGTTCCTTTAGGAAACTTTCGCTTCATCAGCTGGGAATCCACCATGGTTCTATATACTCTTCTATGTGTGGGCACAGGTAACTGGCTTGTTCCAAGAAGTATGCCGCAGAGCTTTTCAATTAACCACTACGTTGAAAATTATTTGCAGGTTTTCAGCGTTTCACCATAATTCTTATAAAGTTTGTTTGTGTCTCCTGAAACCCAATATGGCTGCCAAGGACATAGGTATGCTGAGGCGTAGCTGACTTGGTGTTGCCTATTTTTGTTAGTGGAGACTGACAAGAAGCCATTCTTCTAAGTATCATCCCACCATCATTTTTCATTGTTTAAAAATGTAGGGAAATTTTGCAAGTTAGCATTATAATTAGTAGCTGGAGGGTACTATTTTTTTTTTTTGTGGGGTCAGTGTGGATGGGTTGGTAAGGCCCTCTGTCAGTTCGCTGGTTTGTTTTTATTATCCCCAGAGAGGGGAAGTGGGTATTAGTATTGCAGGTGAAAACTGCGGATCTGTTTCAGAGAATTAAACAGGATCCGCATGGTAATCCAGTTCCTTTAAGAATCCTTTGCTTCATGAGCTGGGAATCCACCATGGTTCTATATACTTCTCTATGCGTGGGCACAGAAAACTGGCTTGTTCCAAGAAGTATGCCTCAGAGCTTTTCAATTAACCAGTATGTTGAAAATCTTTGCAGGTTTTCAGTGTTTCACCATAATTGTGATAACGTGTGTATGTGCCTACTGAAACCAAATATGGCTGCTACGGACATAACTATGCTGAGGCGTAGCTGACTTGGTGTTGCCTATTTTTGTCAGTGGAGACTGACAAGAAGCCATTCTTTTAAGTATCATCCCACCATCATTTCTGCATTGTTTAAAAATGCAGGGAAATTTTGCCAATTGGCATTATAATTAGTAGCTGGAGGGTCCTTTTTTTTTTTGTGGGTTCGGTCAGGATGGGTGTTCAGGCCCTCTGTCAGATCGCTGGTTTGTTTTTATTATCCCCAGAGAAGAGTAGTGGGCATGTGTTTGGCAGGTGAAAAGTGCGGATTCTGTTTCAGAGAATGATACAGGATCCGCTTGCTCCTCCCGTTCCTTTAGAAAAATTTGCTTCATCAGGTGGGAATCCACCATGGTTCTATATACTCCTCTATGTGTGGGCACAGGTAACTAGCTTGTTCCAAGAAGTATGCCGCAGAGCTTTTCAATTAAGCAGTACGTTGAAAATCATTTGCAGGTTTTCAGCGTTTCACCATAATTCTTATAACGTTTCTATGTGTCTCCTGAAACCCAATATGGCTGCCACGGACATAAGTATGCTGAGGCGTAGCTGACTTCGTGTTGCCTATTTTTGTTAGTGGAGACTGACTGGAAGCCATTCTTCTAAGTATCATCCCACCATCATTTTTCTATTGTTTAAAAATGCAGGGAAATTTTGCAAGTTATCATTATAATTAGTAGCTGGAGGGTACTTTTTTTTTTTTGTGGGGTCAGTGTGGATGGGTTGGTCAGGCCATCTGTCAATTCACTGGTTTGTTTTTATTATCCCCAGAGAGGAGAAGTGGGCATGTGTTTGGCAGGTGAAAAGTGCGGATTCTGTTTCAGAGAATTAAACAGGATCCGCATGGTCATCTCATTCCTTTAAGAATCCTTTGCTTCATCAGCTGGGATTCCACCATGTTTCTATATACTCCTCTATGCATGGGCACAGGTACCTGGCTTGTTCAAGAAGTATGCCGCTGAGCTTTTCTATTAACCACTACGTTGAAAATTATTTGCAGGTGTTCAGCGTTTCACCATAATTGTGAGAACCTTTGTTTGTGCTTCCTGAAACCCAAGAAGGCGGCGACGGACATAACTATGCTGAGGAGTAGCTGACTTGGTGTTGCCTATTTTTTTTAGTGGAGACGGACAAGAAGCCATTCTTCTAAGTATCATCCCACCACCATTTTTCCATTGTTTTAAAAAGGAGGGAAATTTTGCAAGTTAGCATTATAATTAGTAGCTGGAGGGTACGGTTTTTTTTTTGTGTGTGTGGTCGATGTGCATGGGGGGGTCAGGCCCTCTGTCAGTTCGCTGGTTAGTTTTTATTATCCCCAGAGAGGTGAAGTGGGCATGTGTTTGGCAGGTGAAAAAGGTGGATTCTGTTTCAGAGAATTAACGATGATCCCCATGGTCATCCCGTTCCTTTAATAATCCTTTACTTCATCACCTGGAAATCCTCCATGGTTCCATATACTCCTCTTTGCGTGGGAACAGGTAACTGGCTTGTTCCAAGAAGTATGCCACAGAGCTTTTCAATTAACCACTACGTTGAAAATTATTTGCAGGTGTTCAGCGTTTCACCATAATTGTGATAACGTTTGTTTGTGCCTCCTGAAACCCAAGAAGGCTGCGACGGACATAACTATGCTGAGGAGTAGCTGACTTGGTGTTGCCTATTTTTGTTAGTGGAGACAGACAAGAAGCCATTCTTCTAAGTATCATCCCACCACCATTTTTCCATTGTTTTAAAATGCAGGGAAATTTTGCAAGTTAGCATTATAATTAGTAGCTGGAGGGTACGTTTTTTTTTTTTTGTGTGTGGTCGATGTGGATGGGGGGGTCAGGCCCTCTGTCAATTCGCTGGTTAGTTTTTATTATCCCCTGAGAGGAGAAGTGGGCATGTGTTTGGCAGGTGAAAAGGGCGGATTCTGTTTCAGAGAATTAACGATGATCCCCATGGTCATCCCGTTCCTTTAATAATCCTTTACTTCATCAGCTCGAAATCCACCATAGTTCTATATACTCCTCTTTGCGTGGGAACAGGTAACTAGCTTGTTCCAAGAAGTATGCCGCAGAGCTTTTCAATTAACCACTACGTTGAAAATTATTAGTAGGTGTTCAGCGTTTCACCATAATTGTGATAACGTTTGTTTGTGCCACCTGAAACCAAAGAAGGCTGTGACGGACATAACTATGCTGAGGAGTAGCTGACTTGGTGTTGCCTATTTTTGTTAGTGGAGACAGACAAAAAGCCATTCTTCTAAGTATCATCCCACCACCATTTTTCCATTGTTTTAAAATGCAGGGAAATTTTGCAAGTTAGCATTATAATTAGCAGCTGGAGTGTACGGTTTTTTTGTGTGTGTGTGGTCGATGTGGATGGGGGCTCAGGCCCTCTGTCAGTTCGCTGGTTAGTTTTTATTATCCCCAGAGAGGAGGTGTGGGCATGTGTTTGGCAGGTGAAAAGGGCGGATTCTGGTTCAGAGAATTAACGATGATCACCATGGTCATCCCGTTCCTTTAATAATCCTTTACTTCATCAGCTGGAAATCCACCATGGTTCTATATACTCCACTTTGCGTGGGCACAGGTACCTGGCTTGTTCCAGGAAGTATGCTGGAGAGTTTTCAAATTAACCAGTACGTTGAAAATTATTTGCAGGTTTTCAGCGTTTCACCATAATTTTGATAACGTTTGTATGTGCCTCCTGAAACCCAAGAAGGCTGCGACGGACATAACTATGCTGAGGAGTAGCTGACTTGGTGTTGCCTATTTTTGTTAGTGGAGACAGACAAGAAGCCATTCTTCTAAGTATCATCCCACCACCATTTTTCCATTGTTTTAAAATGCAGCGAAATTTTGCAAGTTAGCATTATAATTAGTAGCTGGAGGGTACGGTTTTTTTGTGTGTGTGGTCGATGTGGATGAGGGGGTCGGGCCCTCTGTCAGTTCGCTGGTTAGTTTTTATTATCCCTAGAGAGGAGAAGTGGGCATGTGTTTGGCAGTTGAAAAGGGCGGATTCTGTTTCAGAGAATTGATGATGATCCCCATGGTCATCCCGTTCGTTTAATAATCCTTTACTTCATCAGCTGGAAATCCAACATGGTTCTATATACTCCTCTTTCCGTGGGAACAGGTAACTGGCTTGTTCCAAGAAGTATGCCGCAGAGCTTTTCAATTAACCAATACGATGAAAATTATTTGCAGGTGTTCAGCGTTTAACTCTAACGAGAACCCCTAAGATAACCCTGAACCCTATCCCTAACCCCAGCAGTAAACTTTAACCCTAAACCTAAGCCCAACCCGTAACCCTAATCCTATCCTTTTACCCTAAAACTAACCCCTAAACCTAACCCCTATACCTCACCCTAACTCTAACCCCAATCCTAATTCTAACCATACCCCTTCATAAAACACTAACTCCTAACCGCTAACCCTAACACTAACCAAAATCCCTAAACACTAATCCGTAACCCTAACGCTTACCCTTTACCCTAACCGTTAACCCTCACCCTAAATCTTAACACTGACCCTAACCTTAACCTTTAACTCTAAGCCTAACCCTTAACCCTACAGTAAGGAAGACCCTTAATGATAATGGGATCCCTTATCCCTAACCCTAACACTACAGCTAAAAATAACCCTAACCTTGGATCCTTAAACCTAACCCCTAACACTTACTTTAACCCCAAACCCTAACCCTAATCCTAAGCATTCAACCTAACCCTATCTCTTAACCCTAACGCTAGCCCTTACCCTAACGCCTAGATCTAACCCTAAATCTAACCTACCGCCTAATCCTAACCTTAAGCCCTAATGCTAACACTAACCTTGAACCCTAAACCTACCCGTAACCCTTAACACTAACCCTATCCGTGAACCTTAACCCTGACCCTAACCATTACCCGCACCCAAGCATTTAACCCTGACCCTAACCCTAATCCTTAATGATAACCCTAACACTAAACCCTAACCCTAAGCCCAACACTTAACCCTAATCCTATCCCTTAACCCTAACCGTAACCCTAATGCTAACCCCTAAACGTAACCCGAACCGTGACCAGTGAACCTAACCCTAACCTCTAACACAAACCCTAGCACATAACTCTAACCCTAAAACTAACCCTAACCCTAACCCTAACACCTAACTATTAACCTGAACCCTAAGCGTTAACTCTCACGCTAACCTTTAATCCTAACCCTAATCCTAATCTTCAACCCTAAACCTAACACTTAACCCTAACCCTGTACCAAACCCTAACCCCTCATCTTAACCCTAACCGTAAACCTCAACCCTAAACCAAAGTGTAACCGTTAAACCTAAGAGTAACCTTTAACCCTAACCCTATTCCCTAACCCTAAGCCCTCACCCTAACACTAAACTTCATCCTTAACCCTAACCAGAATCCTAACCCTAAATCTAATTCTCAGACTTCTTGCTTTCTTAGAGTTTGGAAAGCCTGCAATCCTCCCATGCCATGCGTGAAAGGAGGCTCTACCACTGGGTCCTGCATGAAACCCACGGGCCCATACCCAGAGTATGATAGAGTGGGTTCCCGGGTACAATCCCTGCCCCCTAAACTCCCCCCGCCCGCCTAATGCAGACAGGGCTAGTGCGCTAAGCATAAACAATACCTTTAACAGATAACCCTAACCCTGAACATAACACCCAACCCTGTTCCTATTTCTCCCACTAACATGTAAACCTCACCGTGCGCCTAACTTTAACCTCTTATCCTAACGTTAATGCATAACCCATTTCCTGAGAACAACCCCTATCCCATAATTCTAACCCTATCTCCTAGTCATCACTGTGACACCTAATCCCTAACCCTAATTCTAAACCGCTAACCCTAACCGTAACCCTACCTACAACCCTAACACTGACAGTAACCCTTACTTCTAACTCCAACGCTATGCCTAACAAAAACCCTAACCCTTGACACTAACCCTTCACCCTAACCCCTAAGCCTTACCCTAACCCTTAACCCTAATCCTAATCCTAACCATTAAACCTAACCCTAGCTCTTAAGGCTAACCCTAAACCTTACCCTCACGACTAGACCTATCCCTGACACTAACCTAACACCTAACCCTAACCAGAACCCCTAAAGCTAACCTTGAACCCTATCCCTAACCCTAGCAGTAAACTTTAACCCTAAACCTAAGCCCAACCCGTAACCCTAATCCTATCCTTTTACCCTAAAACTAACCCCTAAACCTAACCCCTATACCTCACCCTAACTCTAACCCCAATCCTAATTCTAACCATACCCCTTCATAAAACACTAACTCCTAACCGCTAATCCTAACACTAACCAAAAACCCTAATCACTAATCCCTAACCCTAATGCTTAACCTTTACCCTAACCGTTAACCCTCACCCTAAATCTTAACACTGACCCTAACCTTAACCTTTAACTCTAAGCCTAAACCTTAACCCTACAGTAAGGATGACCCTTAATGCTAATGGGATCCCTTATCCCTAACCCTAACACTACAGCTAAAAATAACCCTAACCTTGGATCCTAAAACCTAACCCCTAACATTTACTTTAACCCCAAACCCTAACCCTAATCCTAAGCATTAAACCTAAACCTATCTCTTAACCCTAACGCTAGCCCTTACCCTAACGCTTAGATCTAACCCTAAATCTAACCTACCGCCTAATCCTAACCTTAAGCCCTAATGCTAACACTAACCCTGAACCCTAAACCTACCCGTAACCCTTAACACTAACCCAATTCGTGAAGCTAAACCCTGACCCTAACCATTACCCGCACCCAAGCATTTAACCCTTACTCTAACCCTAATCCTTAATGATAAACTTAACACTAAACCCTAACCCTAAGCCCAACACTTAACCCTAATCCTATCCCTTAACCCTAACCCTAACCCTAATGCTACCCCCTAAAAGTAACCCTAACCGTGACCAGTAAACCTAACCCTAACCTCTAACACAAACCATAGCACATAACTCTAACCCTAAAACTAACCCTAACCCTAACCCTAACCCTAAACCCTAACTCTTAACCTAAACACTAAGCGTTAACTCTCACGCTAACCTTTAATCCTAACCCTAATTCTAATCTTCAACCCTAAACCTAACACTTAACCCTAACCCTGTACCAAACCCTAACCCCTCATCTTAACCCTACCCGTAAACCTAAACCCTAAACCAAAGTGTAACCGTTAAACCTAAGAGTAACCTTTAACCCTAACCCTAATCCCTAACCCTAAGCCCTCACCCTAACACTAAACTTCATCCTTAACCCTAACCAGAATCCTAACCCTAAATCTAATTCTCAGACTTCTTGCTTTCTTAGAGTTTAGAAAGCCTGCAATCCTCCCATGCCATGCGTGAAGGGAGGCTCTACCACTGTGTCCTGCATGAAACCCACGGGCCCATACCCAGAGTATGATAGAGTGGGTTCCCGGGTACAATCCCAGCCCCCTAAACTCCCCCCGCCCGCCTAATGCAGACAGGGCCCGTGCGCTAAGCATAAACAATACCTTTAACAGATAACCCAAACCCTGAACATAACACCCAACCCTGTTCCTATTTCTCCCCTTAACACGTAAACCTCACCGTGCGCCTAACTTTAACCTCTTATCCTAACGTTAATGCATAACCCATTTCCTGAGAACAACCCCTATCCCATAATTCTAACCCTATCTCCTAGTCATCACTGTGACACCTAATCCCTAACCCTAATTCTAAACCACTAACCCTAACCGTAACGCTACCTACAACGCTAACACTGACAGTAACCCTTACTTCTAACCCCAACGCTATGCCTAACAAAAACCCTAACCCTTGACCCTAACCCTTCACCCTAACCCCTAAGCCTTACCCTAACCCTTAACCCTAATCCTAATCCTAACCATTAAACGTAACCCTAGATCTTAAAGCTAACCCTAAACCTTACCCTCACGACTAGACCTAACCCTGACACTAACCTAACACCTAACCCTAACCAGAACCCCTAAAGCTAACCCTGAACCCTATCCCTAACCCTAGCAGTAAACTTTAACCCTAAACCTAAGCCCAACCCGTAAGCCTAATCCTATCTTTTACCCTAAAACTAACCCCTAAACCTAACCCCTATACCTCACCCTAACTCTAACCCCGATCCTAATTCTAACCATACCCCTTCATAAAACACTAACTCCTCACCGCTAACAATAACACTAACCAAAAACCCTAATCACTAATCCCTAACCCTAACGCTTAACCTTTACCCTAACCGTTAACCCTCACCCTAAATCTTAACACTGACCCTAACATTAACCTTTAACTCTAAGCCTAACCCTTAACCCTACAGTAAGGAAGACCCTTAATGCTAATGGGATCGCTTATCCCTAACCCTAATATTACAGCTAAAAATAACCCTAACCTTGGATCCTTAAACCTAACCCCTAATACTTACTTTAACCCCAAACCCTAACCCTAATCCTAAGCTTTAAACCTAAACCTATCTCTTAACCCTAACGCTAGCCCTTACCCTAACGCCTAGATCTATCCATAAATCTAACCTACCGCCTAATCCTAACCTTAAGCCCTAATGCTAACACTAACCTTGAACCCTAAACCTACCCGTAACCCTTAACACTAACCCTATCCGTGAACCTTAACCCTGACCCTAACCATTACCCGCACCCAAGCATTTAACCCTGACCCTAACCCTAATCCTTAATGATAACCCTAACACTAAACCCTAACCCTAAGCCCAACACTTAACCCTAATCCTATCCCTTAACCCTAACCGTAACCCTAATGCTAACCCCTAAACGTAACCCGAACCGTGACCAGTGAACCTAACCCTAACCTCTAACACAAACCCTAGCACATAACTCTAACCCTAAAACTAACCCTAACCCTAACCCTAACACCTAACTATTAACCTGAACCCTAAGCGTTAACTCTCACGCTAACCTTTAATCCTAACCCTAATCCTAATCTTCAACCCTAAACCTAACACTTAACCCTAACCCTGTACCAAACCCTAACCCCTCATCTTAACCCTAACCGTAAACCTCAACCCTAAACCAAAGTGTAACCGTTAAACCTAAGAGTAACCTTTAACCCTAACCCTATTCCCTAACCCTAAGCCCTCACCCTAACACTAAACTTCATCCTTAACCCTAACCAGAATCCTAACCCTAAATCTAATTCTCAGACTTCTTGCTTTCTTAGAGTTTGGAAAGCCTGCAATCCTCCCATGCCATGCGTGAAAGGAGGCTCTACCACTGGGTCCTGCATGAAACCCACGGGCCCATACCCAGAGTATGATAGAGTGGGTTCCCGGGTACAATCCCTGCCCCCTAAACTCCCCCCGCCCGCCTAATGCAGACAGGGCTAGTGCGCTAAGCATAAACAATACCTTTAACAGATAACCCTAACCCTGAACATAACACCCAACCCTGTTCCTATTTCTCCCACTAACATGTAAACCTCACCGTGCGCCTAACTTTAACCTCTTATCCTAACGTTAATGCATAACCCATTTCCTGAGAACAACCCCTATCCCATAATTCTAACCCTATCTCCTAGTCATCACTGTGACACCTAATCCCTAACCCTAATTCTAAACCGCTAACCCTAACCGTAACCCTACCTACAACCCTAACACTGACAGTAACCCTTACTTCTAACTCCAACGCTATGCCTAACAAAAACCCTAACCCTTGACCCTAACCCTTCACCCTAACCCCTAAGCCTTACCCTAACCCTTAACCCTAATCCTAATCCTAACCATTAAACCTAACCCTAGCTCTTAAGGCTAACCCTAAACCTTACCCTCACGACTAGACCTATCCCTGACACTAACCTAACACCTAACCCTAACCAGAACCCCTAAAGCTAACCTTGAACCCTATCCCTAACCCTAGCAGTAAACTTTAACCCTAAACCTAAGCCCAACCCGTAACCCTAATCCTATCCTTTTACCCTAAAACTAACCCCTAAACCTAACCCCTATACCTCACCCTAACTCTAACCCCAATCCTAATTCTAACCATACCCCTTCATAAAACACTAACTCCTAACCGCTAACCCTAACACTAACCAAAAACCCTAATCACTAATCCCTAACCCTAATGCTTAACCTTTACCCTAACCGTTAACCCTCACCCTAAATCTTAACACTGACCCTAACCTTAACCTTTAACTCTAAGCCTAACCCTTAACCCTACAGTAAGGATGACCCTTAATGCTAATGGGATCCCTTATCCCTAACCCTAACACTACAGCTAAAAATAACCCTAACCTTGGATCCTAAAACCTAACCCCTAACATTTACTTTAACCCCAAACCCTAACCCTAATCCTAAGCATTAAACCTAACCCTATCTCTTAACCCTAACGCTAGCCCTTACCCTAACGCTTAGATCTAACCCTAAATCTAACCTACCGCCTAATCCTAACCTTAAGCCCTAATGCTAACACTAACCCTGAACCCTAAACCTACCCGTAACCCTTAACACTAACCCAATTCATGAAGCTAAACCCTGACCCTAACCATTACCCGCACCCAAGCATTTAACCCTTACTCTAACCCTAATCCTTAATGATAAACTTAACACTAAACCCTAACCCTAAGCCCAACACTTAACCCTAATCCTATCCCTTAACCCTAATCCTAACCCTAATGCTACCCCCTAAAAGTAACCCTAACCGTGACCAGTAAACCTAACCCTAACCTCTAACACAAACCATAGCACATAACTCTAACCCTAAAACTAACCCTAACCCTAACCCTAACCCTAAACCCTAACTCTTAACCTAAACACTAAGCGTTAACTCTCACGCTAACCTTTAATCCTAACCCTAATTCTAATCTTCAACCCTAAACCTAACACTTAACCCTAACCCTGTACCAAACCCTAACCCCTCATCTTAACCCTACCCGTAAACCAAATCCTAAACCAAAGTGTAACCGTTAAACCTAAGAGTAACCTTTAACCCTAACCCTAATCCCTAACCCTAAGCCCTCACCCTAACACTAAACTTCATCCTTAACCCTAACCAGAATCCTAACCCTAAATCTAATTCTCAGACTTCTTGCTTTCTTAGAGTTTAGAAAGCCTGCAATCCTCCCATGCCATGCGTGAAGGGAGGCTCTACCACTGTGTCCTGCATGAAACCCACGGGCCCATACCCAGAGTATGATAGAGTGGGTTCCCGGGTACAATCCCAGCCCCCTAAACTCCCCCCGCCCGCCTAATGCAGACAGGGCCCGTGCGCTAAGCATAAACAATACCTTTAACAGATAACCCAAACCCTGAACATAACACCCAACCCTGTTCCTATTTCTCCCCTTAACACGTAAACCTCACCGTGCGCCTAACTTTAACCTCTTATCCTAACGTTAATGCATAACCCATTTCCTGAGAACAACCCCTATCCCATAATTCTAACCCTATCTCCTAGTCATCACTGTGACACCTAATCCCTAACCCTAATTCTAAACCACTAACCCTAACCGTAACGCTACCTACAACGCTAACACTGACAGTAACCCTTACTTCTAACCCCAACGCTATGCCTAACAAAAACCCTAACCCTTGACCCTAACCCTTCACCCTAACCCCTAAGCCTTACCCTAACCCTTAACCCTAATCCTAATCCTAACCATTAAACGTAACCCTAGATCTTAAAGCTAACCCTAAACCTTACCCTCACGACTAGACCTAACCCTGACACTAACCTAACACCTAACCCTAACCAGAACCCCTAAAGCTAACCCTGAACCCTATCCCTAACCCTAGCAGTAAACTTTAACCCTAAACCTAAGCCCAACCCGTAAGCCTAATCCTATCTTTTACCCTAAAACTAACCCCTAAACCTAACCCCTATACCTCACCCTAACTCTAACCCCGATCCTAATTCTAACCATACCCCTTCATAAAACACTAACTCCTCACCGCTAACAATAACACTAACCAAAAACCCTAATCACTAATCCCTAACCCTAACGCTTAACCTTTACCCTAACCGTTAACCCTCACCCTAAATCTTAACACTGACCCTAACATTAACCTTTAACTCTAAGCCTAACCCTTAACCCTACAGTAAGGAAGACCCTTAATGCTAATGGGATCGCTTATCCCTAACCCTAATATTACAGCTAAAAATAACCCTAACCTTGGATCCTTAAACCTAACCCCTAATACTTACTTTAACCCCAAACCCTAACCCTAATCCTAAGCTTTAAACCTAAACCTATCTCTTAACCCTAACGCTAGCCCTTACCCTAACGCCTAGATCTATCCATAAATCTAACCTACCGCCTAATCCTAACCTTAAGCCCTAATGCTAACACTAACCTTGAACCCTAAACCTACCCGTAACCCTTAACACTAACCCTATCCGTGAACCTTAACCCTGACCCTAACCATTACCCGCACCCAAGCATTTAACCCTGACCCTAACCCTAATCCTTAATGATAACCCTAACACTAAACCCTAACCCTAAGCCCAACACTTAACCCTAATCCTATCCCTTAACCCTAACCGTAACCCTAATGCTAACCCCTAAACGTAACCCGAACCGTGACCAGTGAACCTAACCCTAACCTCTAACACAAACCCTAGCACATAACTCTAACCCTAAAACTAACCCTAACCCTAACCCTAACACCTAACTATTAACCTGAACCCTAAGCGTTAACTCTCACGCTAACCTTTAATCCTAACCCTAATCCTAATCTTCAACCCTAAACCTAACACTTAACCCTAACCCTGTACCAAACCCTAACCCCTCATCTTAACCCTAACCGTAAACCTCAACCCTAAACCAAAGTGTAACCGTTAAACCTAAGAGTAACCTTTAACCCTAACCCTATTCCCTAACCCTAAGCCCTCACCCTAACACTAAACTTCATCCTTAACCCTAACCATAATCCTAACCCTAAATCTAATTCTCAGACTTCTTGCTTTCTTAGAGTTTGGAAAGCCTGCAATCCTCCCATGCCATGCGTGAAAGGAGGCTCTACCACTGGGTCCTGCATGAAACCCACGGGCCCATACCCAGAGTATGATAGAGTGGGTTGCCGGGTACAATCCCTGCCCCCTAAACTCCCCCCGCCCGCCTAATGCAGACAGGGCTAGTGCGCTAAGCATAAACAATACCTTTAACAGATAACCCTAACCCTGAACATAACACCCAACCCTGTTCCTATTTCTCCCACTAACATGTAAACCTCACCGTGCGCCTACTTTAACCTCTTATCCTAACGTTAATGCATAACCCATTTCCTGAGAACAACCCCTATCCCATAATTCTAACCCTATCTCCTAGTCATCACTGTGACACCTAATCCCTAACCCTAATTCTAAACCGCTAACCCTAACCGTAACCCTACCTACAACCCTAACACTGACAGTAACCCTTACTTCTAACTCCAACGCTATGCCTAACAAAAACCCTAACCCTTGACCCTAACCCTTCACCCTAACCCCTAAGCCTTACCCTAACCCTTAACCCTAATCCTAATCCTAACCATTAAACCTAACCCTAGCTCTTAAGGCTAACCCTAAACCTTACCCTCACGACTAGACCTATCCCTGACACTAACCTAACACCTAACCCTAACCAGAACCCCTAAAGCTAACCTTGAACCCTATCCCTAACCCTAGCAGTAAACTTTAACCCTAAACCTAAGCCCAACCCGTAACCCTAATCCTATCCTTTTACCCTAAAACTAACCCCTAAACCTAACCCCTATACCTCACCCTAACTCTAACCCCAATCCTAATTCTAACCATACCCCTTCATAAAACACTAACTCCTAACCGCTAACCCTAACACTAACCAAAAACCCTAATCACTAATCCCTAACCCTAATGCTTAACCTTTACCCTAACCGTTAACCCTCACCCTAAATCTTAACACTGACCCTAACCTTAACCTTTAACTCTAAGCCTAACCCTTAACCCTACAGTAAGGATGACCCTTAATGCTAATGGGATCCCTTATCCCTAACCCTAACACTACAGCTAAAAATAACCCTAACCTTGGATCCTAAAACCTAACCCCTAACATTTACTTTAACCCCAAACCCTAACCCTAATCCTAAGCATTAAACCTAAACCTATCTCTTAACCCTAACGCTAGCCCTTACCCTAACGCTTAGATCTAACCCTAAATCTAACCTACCGCCTAATCCTAACCTTAAGCCCTAATGCTAACACTAACCCTGAACCCTAAACCTACCCGTAACCCTTAACACTAACCCAATTCGTGAAGCTAAACCCTGACCCTAACCATTACCCGCACCCAAGCATTTAACCCTTACTCTAACCCTAATCCTTAATGATAAACTTAACACTAAACCCTAACCCTAAGCCCAACACTTAACCCTAATCCTATCCCTTAACCCTAACCCTAACCCTAATGCTACCCCCTAAAAGTAACCCTAACCGTGACCAGTAAACCTAACCCTAACCTCTAACACAAACCATAGCACATAACTCTAACCCTAAAACTAACCCTAACCCTAACCCTAACCCTAAACCCTAACTCTTAACCTAAACACTAAGCGTTAACTCTCACGCTAACCTTTAATCCTAACCCTAATTCTAATCTTCAACCCTAAACCTAACACTTAACCCTAACCCTGTACCAAACCCTAACCCCTCATCTTAACCCTACCCGTAAACCTAAACCCTAAACCAAAGTGTAACCGTTAAACCTAAGAGTAACCTTTAACCCTAACCCTAATCCCTAACCCTAAGCCCTCACCCTAACACTAAACTTCATCCTTAACCCTAACCAGAATCCTAACCCTAAATCTAATTCTCAGACTTCTTGCTTTCTTAGAGTTTAGAAAGCCTGCAATCCTCCCATGCCATGCGTGAAGGGAGGCTCTACCACTGTGTCCTGCATGAAACCCACGGGCCCATACCCAGAGTATGATAGAGTGGGTTCCCGGGTACAATCCCAGCCCCCTAAACTCCCCCCGCCCGCCTAATGCAGACAGGGCCCGTGCGCTAAGCATAAACAATACCTTTAACAGATAACCCAAACCCTGAACATAACACCCAACCCTGTTCCTATTTCTCCCCTTAACACGTAAACCTCACCGTGCGCCTAACTTTAACCTCTTATCCTAACGTTAATGCATAACCCATTTCCTGAGAACAACCCCTATCCCATAATTCTAACCCTATCTCCTAGTCATCACTGTGACACCTAATCCCTAACCCTAATTCTAAACCACTAACCCTAACCGTAACGCTACCTACAACGCTAACACTGACAGTAACCCTTACTTCTAACCCCAACGCTATGCCTAACAAAAACCCTAACCCTTGACCCTAACCCTTCACCCTAACCCCTAAGCCTTACCCTAACCCTTAACCCTAATCCTAATCCTAACCATTAAACGTAACCCTAGATCTTAAAGCTAACCCTAAACCTTACCCTCACGACTAGACCTAACCCTGACACTAACCTAACACCTAACCCTAACCAGAACCCCTAAAGCTAACCCTGAACCCTATCCCTAACCCTAGCAGTAAACTTTAACCCTAAACCTAAGCCCAACCCGTAAGCCTAATCCTATCTTTTACCCTAAAACTAACCCCTAAACCTAACCCCTATACCTCACCCTAACTCTAACCCCGATCCTAATTCTAACCATACCCCTTCATAAAACACTAACTCCTCACCGCTAACAATAACACTAACCAAAAACCCTAATCACTAATCCCTAACCCTAACGCTTAACCTTTACCCTAACCGTTAACCCTCACCCTAAATCTTAACACTGACCCTAACATTAACCTTTAACTCTAAGCCTAACCCTTAACCCTACAGTAAGGAAGACCCTTAATGCTAATGGGATCGCTTATCCCTAACCCTAATATTACAGCTAAAAATAACCCTAACCTTGGATCCTTAAACCTAACCCCTAATACTTACTTTAACCCCAAACCCTAACCCTAATCCTAAGCTTTAAACCTAAACCTATCTCTTAACCCTAACGCTAGCCCTTACCCTAACGCCTAGATCTATCCATAAATCTAACCTACCGCCTAATCCTAACCTTAAGCCCTAATGCTAACACTAACCTTGAACCCTAAACCTACCCGTAACCCTTAACACTAACCCTATCCGTGAACCTTAACCCTGACCCTAACCATTACCCGCACCCAAGCATTTAACCCTGACCCTAACCCTAATCCTTAATGATAACCCTAACACTAAACCCTAACCCTAAGCCCAACACTTAACCCTAATCCTATCCCTTAACCCTAACCGTAACCCTAATGCTAACCCCTAAACGTAACCCGAACCGTGACCAGTGAACCTAACCCTAACCTCTAACACAAACCCTAGCACATAACTCTAACCCTAAAACTAACCCTAACCCTAACCCTAACACCTAACTATTAACCTGAACCCTAAGCGTTAACTCTCACGCTAACCTTTAATCCTAACCCTAATCCTAATCTTCAACCCTAAACCTAACACTTAACCCTAACCCTGTACCAAACCCTAACCCCTCATCTTAACCCTAACCGTAAACCTCAACCCTAAACCAAAGTGTAACCGTTAAACCTAAGAGTAACCTTTAACCCTAACCCTATTCCCTAACCCTAAGCCCTCACCCTAACACTAAACTTCATCCTTAACCCTAACCAGAATCCTAACCCTAAATCTAATTCTCAGACTTCTTGCTTTCTTAGAGTTTGGAAAGCCTGCAATCCTCCCATGCCATGCGTGAAAGGAGGCTCTACCACTGGGTCCTGCATGAAACCCACGGGCCCATACCCAGAGTATGATAGAGTGGGTTCCCGGGTACAATCCCTGCCCCCTAAACTCCCCCCGCCCGCCTAATGCAGACAGGGCTAGTGCGCTAAGCATAAACAATACCTTTAACAGATAACCCTAACCCTGAACATAACACCCAACCCTGTTCCTATTTCTCCCACTAACATGTAAACCTCACCGTGCGCCTAACTTTAACCTCTTATCCTAACGTTAATGCATAACCCATTTCCTGAGAACAACCCCTATCCCATAATTCTAACCCTATCTCCTAGTCATCACTGTGACACCTAATCCCTAACCCTAATTCTAAACCGCTAACCCTAACCGTAACCCTACCTACAACCCTAACACTGACAGTAACCCTTACTTCTAACTCCAACGCTATGCCTAACAAAAACCCTAACCCTTGACACTAACCCTTCACCCTAACCCCTAAGCCTTACCCTAACCCTTAACCCTAATCCTAATCCTAACCATTAAACCTAACCCTAGCTCTTAAGGCTAACCCTAAACCTTACCCTCACGACTAGACCTATCCCTGACACTAACCTAACACCTAACCCTAACCAGAACCCCTAAAGCTAACCTTGAACCCTATCCCTAACCCTAGCAGTAAACTTTAACCCTAAACCTAAGCCCAACCCGTAACCCTAATCCTATCCTTTTACCCTAAAACTAACCCCTAAACCTAACCCCTATACCTCACCCTAACTCTAACCCCAATCCTAATTCTAACCATACCCCTTCATAAAACACTAACTCCTAACCGCTAACCCTAACACTAACCAAAAACCCTAATCACTAATCCCTAACCCTAATGCTTAACCTTTACCCTAACCGTTAACCCTCACCCTAAATCTTAACACTGACCCTAACCTTAACCTTTAACTCTAAGCCTAAACCTTAACCCTACAGTAAGGATGACCCTTAATGCTAATGGGATCCCTTATCCCTAACCCTAACACTACAGCTAAAAATAACCCTAACCTTGGATCCTAAAACCTAACCCCTAACATTTACTTTAACCCCAAACCCTAACCCTAATCCTAAGCATTAAACCTAAACCTATCTCTTAACCCTAACGCTAGCCCTTACCCTAACGCTTAGATCTAACCCTAAATCTAACCTACCGCCTAATCCTAACCTTAAGCCCTAATGCTAACACTAACCCTGAACCCTAAACCTACCCGTAACCCTTAACACTAACCCAATTCGTGAAGCTAAACCCTGACCCTAACCATTACCCGCACCCAAGCATTTAACCCTTACTCTAACCCTAATCCTTAATGATAAACTTAACACTAAACCCTAACCCTAAGCCCAACACTTAACCCTAATCCTATCCCTTAACCCTAACCCTAACCCTAATGCTACCCCCTAAAAGTAACCCTAACCGTGACCAGTAAACCTAACCCTAACCTCTAACACAAACCATAGCACATAACTCTAACCCTAAAACTAACCCTAACCCTAACCCTAACCCTAAACCCTAACTCTTAACCTAAACACTAAGCGTTAACTCTCACGCTAACCTTTAATCCTAACCCTAATTCTAATCTTCAACCCTAAACCTAACACTTAACCCTAACCCTGTACCAAACCCTAACCCCTCATCTTAACCCTACCCGTAAACCTAAACCCTAAACCAAAGTGTAACCGTTAAACCTAAGAGTAACCTTTAACCCTAACCCTAATCCCTAACCCTAAGCCCTCACCCTAACACTAAACTTCATCCTTAACCCTAACCAGAATCCTAACCCTAAATCTAATTCTCAGACTTCTTGCTTTCTTAGAGTTTAGAAAGCCTGCAATCCTCCCATGCCATGCGTGAAGGGAGGCTCTACCACTGTGTCCTGCATGAAACCCACGGGCCCATACCCAGAGTATGATAGAGTGGGTTCCCGGGTACAATCCCAGCCCCCTAAACTCCCCCCGCCCGCCTAATGCAGACAGGGCCCGTGCGCTAAGCATAAACAATACCTTTAACAGATAACCCAAACCCTGAACATAACACCCAACCCTGTTCCTATTTCTCCCCTTAACACGTAAACCTCACCGTGCGCCTAACTTTAACCTCTTATCCTAACGTTAATGCATAACCCATTTCCTGAGAACAACCCCTATCCCATAATTCTAACCCTATCTCCTAGTCATCACTGTGACACCTAATCCCTAACCCTAATTCTAAACCACTAACCCTAACCGTAACGCTACCTACAACGCTAACACTGACAGTAACCCTTACTTCTAACCCCAACGCTATGCCTAACAAAAACCCTAACCCTTGACCCTAACCCTTCACCCTAACCCCTAAGCCTTACCCTAACCCTTAACCCTAATCCTAATCCTAACCATTAAACGTAACCCTAGATCTTAAAGCTAACCCTAAACCTTACCCTCACGACTAGACCTAACCCTGACACTAACCTAACACCTAACCCTAACCAGAACCCCTAAAGCTAACCCTGAACCCTATCCCTAACCCTAGCAGTAAACTTTAACCCTAAACCTAAGCCCAACCCGTAAGCCTAATCCTATCTTTTACCCTAAAACTAACCCCTAAACCTAACCCCTATACCTCACCCTAACTCTAACCCCGATCCTAATTCTAACCATACCCTTTCATAAAACACTAACTCCTCACCGCTAACAATAACACTAACCAAAAACCCTAATCACTAATCCCTAACCCTAACGCTTAACCTTTACCCTAACCGTTAACCCTCACCCTAAATCTTAACACTGACCCTAACATTAACCTTTAACTCTAAGCCTAACCCTTAACCCTACAGTAAGGAAGACCCTTAATGCTAATGGGATCGCTTATCCCTAACCCTAATATTACAGCTAAAAATAACCCTAACCTTGGATCCTTAAACCTAACCCCTAATACTTACTTTAACCCCAAACCCTAACCCTAATCCTAAGCTTTAAACCTAAACCTATCTCTTAACCCTAACGCTAGCCCTTACCCTAACGCCTAGATCTATCCATAAATCTAACCTACCGCCTAATCCTAACCTTAAGCCCTAATGCTAACACTAACCTTGAACCCTAAACCTACCCGTAACCCTTAACACTAACCCTATCCGTGAACCTTAACCCTGACCCTAACCATTACCCGCACCCAAGCATTTAACCCTGACCCTAACCCTAATCCTTAATGATAACCCTAACACTAAACCCTAACCCTAAGCCCAACACTTAACCCTAATCCTATCCCTTAACCCTAACCGTAACCCTAATGCTAACCCCTAAACGTAACCCGAACCGTGACCAGTGAACCTAACCCTAACCTCTAACACAAACCCTAGCACATAACTCTAACCCTAAAACTAACCCTAACCCTAACCCTAACACCTAACTATTAACCTGAACCCTAAGCGTTAACTCTCACGCTAACCTTTAATCCTAACCCTAATCCTAATCTTCAACCCTAAACCTAACACTTAACCCTAACCCTGTACCAAACCCTAACCCCTCATCTTAACCCTAACCGTAAACCTCAACCCTAAGCCAAAGTGTAACCGTTAAATCTAAGAGTAACCTTTAACCCTAACCCTAATCCCTAACCCTAAGCCCTCACCCTAACACTAAACTTCATCCTTAACCCTAACCATAACCCTAACCCTAAATCTAATTCTCAGACTTCTTGCTTTCTTAGAGTTTAGAAAGCCTGCAATCCTCCCATGCCATGCGTGAAAGGAGGCTCTGCCACAGTGTCCTGCATGAAACCCAGAGGCGCATACACTGCGTGCGGTAGAGTGGGTTCCCAGCGACCATCACAGACACCTAACTTTGCCTCCTAGGGCATACAGGGCCCGTGCCCTAAGCATAAACCCTACCCCTCACCCATAAGCCTAACCCACAACATAACACCTAACCCTCATCCTACTGCTCACCTTAACAGGTAAACCTCACCATAACCCTAACTTTAACCCCATATCTTAACGTTAATGCATGACACCCTGAGAACAAGCCCTATACCGTCATTATAACCCTAACTCCTAGCTATAACCGTAACACCTAATCCCTACTTCTGAAACGCCAACCCTAACCTTAACCCGACCAACAACACTAACACTAACCCTAACCCCTTACCCTAACCCTACGCCTAAAAGTAACCCTAACCGTTGATCCTTCGTCATAACCCCTAACCTTAACCCTAACCCTTAACCCTATTCCCAATCCTAACCATTAAACAGAACCCTAACTCTTAACCCTAACCCTAACCTTTACCCTAATGCCTAGAGATCTAACCCCAACACTGACCTACAGTTAACACTAACCCCAACCCCTAATGCTAACCTTAAACCTGAACCAAGCTCCTAACCCTTAACCCTAACACTATCCCTAACCCCTAAGCCTAACCCCAACTGTTAACCCTCTAACCCTCACCCTGAATCCTAATCCTATCCCTTAACCCTAACCGCTAACCCTAACGCTAACTCCAACCCTAAACCTTACCCTGGCCCCCTAACCCAGACTTAACACCTTACCCCTAACACTAACTCTAACCCTAACCACTAATCCCTAGCACCTAACCCTGACTCGAAACCTAACCCCTAACACGAAAAACCCTAACCCCAACCCCAACCCTAATTCTCACACTACTTCCATTCCCAGAGTGAAGCAAGCCTACAATACAGCCATGCCATGTGTGAGATGAGGCTCCGCCTGAGTCCTGCATGGAGGTCCTCTCCCAAGGCCCAGGGAATGATGTTGTGCTTTCGTGGTGACTCCGACCGCACCCCTCTCACCGTAGATTAACCAGGTCCTGTGCCCTTAAACTGACCGCTAAAGCTAAGCCCTACCACGAACGCTAACCCCTGACCCTGAACCTAAGCCCCGAGCCTAAAGCCCAACATTAACTCTAGACCCTTACCTAAACCTAATCCCTAACCCTAATGCTAACCCCTAAACCCAACCCTAACCGTGAACAGTAAACCTAACCCTAACCTCTAACACAAACCATAGCACATAACTCTGACCCTAAAACTAACCCTAAACCTAACCCTAAACCCTAACTATTAACCTTAACCCTAAGCGTTAACTCTCACGCTAACCTTTAATCCTAACCCTAATCCTAATCTTCAACCCTAAACTTAACACTTAACCCTAACCCTGTACCAAACCCTAACCCCTCATCTTAACCCTAACCGTAAACCTCAACCCTAAACCAAAGTGTAACCGTTAAACCTAAGAGTAACCTTTAACCCTAACCCTAAGCCCTAACCCTAAGCCCTCACCCTAACACTAAACTTCATCCTTAACCCTAACTATAATCCTAACCCTAAATCTAATTATCAGACTTCTTGCTTTCTTAGAGTTTAGAAAGCCTGCAATCCTCCCATGCCATGCGTGAAAGGAGGCTCTACCACTATGTCCTCCATGAAACCCACGGGCCCATACCCAGAGTATGATGGAGTGGGTTCCCGGGTACAATCCCAGCCCCCTAAACTCCCCCCGCCCGCCTAATGCAGACAGGGCCCGTGCGCTAAGCATAAACAATACCTTTAACAGATAACCCTAACCCTGAACATAACACCCAACCCTGTTCCTATTTCTCCCCTTAACACGTAAACCTCACCGTGCGCCTAACTTTAACCTCTTATCCTAACGTTAATGCATAACCCATTTCCTGAGAACAACCCCTATCCCATAATTCTAACCCTATCTCCTAGTCATCACTGTGACACCTAATCCCTAACCCTAATTCTAAACCGCTAACCCTAACCGTAACCCTACCTACAACCCTAACACTGACAGTAACCCTTACTTCTAATCCCAACGCTATGCCTAACAAAAACCCTAACCCTTGACCCTAACCCCTAAGCCTTATCATAACCCTTAACCCTAATCCTAATCCTAACCATTAAACCTAACCCTAGCTCTTAAAGCTAACCCTAAACCTTACCCTCACGACTAGACCTAACCCTGACACTAACCTAACACCTAACCCTAACCAGAACCCCTAAAGCTAACCCTGAACCCTATCCCTAACCCCAGCAGTAAACTTTCACCCTAAACCTAAGCCCAACCCATAACCCAAATCCTATGCTTTTACCCTAAAACTAACCCCTAAACCTAACCCCTATACCTCACCCTAACTCTAACCCCAATCCTAATTTTAACCATACCCCTTCATAAAACACTAACTCCTAACCGCTAACCCTAACACTAACCAAAAACCCTAATCACTAATCCCTAACCCTAACGCTTAACCTTTACCCTAACCGTTAACCCTCACCCTAAATCTTAACCCTGACCCTAACCTTAACCTTTAACTCTAAGCCTAACCCTTAACCCTACAGTAAGGAAGACCCTTAATGCTAATGGGATCCCTTATCCCTAACCCTAACACTACAGCTAAAAATAACCCTCACCTTGGATCCTTAAACCTAACCCCTAACACTTACTTTAACCCCAAACCCTAACCCTAATCCTAAGCATTAAACCGAACCCTATCTCTTAACCCTAACGCTAGCCCTTACCCTAACGCCTAGATCTAACCCTAAATCTAACCTACCGCCTAATCCTAACCTTAAGCCCTAAACCTAACCCTAACCCTGAACCCTAAACCTACCCGTAACCCTTAACACTAACCCTATCCGTGAACCTTAACCCTGACCCTAACCATTACCCGCACCCAAGCATTTAACCCTGACCCTAACCCTAATCATTAATGCTAACGTTAACACAAAACCCTAACCCTAAGCCCAACACTTAACCTTAATCCTATCCCTTAACCCTAACCCTAACCCTAACCCTAATTCTACCCCTAAACATAAACCTAACCGTGACCAGTAAACCTAACCCTAACCTCTAACACAAACCATAGCACATAACTCTAACCCTAAAACTAACCCTAACCCTAACCCTAAACCCTAACTCTTAACCTTAACCCTAAGCGTTAATTCTCACGCTAACCTTTAATCCTAACCCGAATCCTAATCTTCAACCCTAAACCGAACACTTAACCCTAAACCTGTACCAAACCCTAACCCCTCATCTTATCCCTAACCGTAAACCTCAACCCTAAACCAAAGTGTAACCGTTAAACCTAAGAGTAACCTTTAACCCTAACCCTAAGCTCTAACCCTAACCCTAACCCTAACCCTAACCAAAGTGTAACCGTTAAACCTAAGAGTAACCTCTAACCCTAACCGTAATCCCTAACCCTAAGCCCTCACCCTAACACTAAACTTCATCCTTAACCCTAACCATAATCCTAACCCTAAATCTAATTCTCAGACTTCTTGCTTTCTTAGAGTTTAGAGAGCCTGCAATCCTCCCATGCCATGCGTGAAAGGAGGCTCTACCACTGTGTCCTGCATGAAACCCACGGGCCCATACCCAGAGTATGATAGAGTGGGTTCCCGGGTACAATCCCAGCCCCCTAAACTCCCCCCGCCCGCCTAATGCCGACAGGGCCCGTGCGCTAAGCATAAACAATACCTTTAACAGATAACCCTAACCCTGAACATAACACGCAACCCTGTTCCTATTTCTCCCCTTAACACGTAAACCTCACCGTGCGCCTAACTTTAACCTCTTATCCTAACGTTAATGCATAACCCATTTCCTGAGAACAAGCCCTATCCCATAATTCTAACCCTATCTCCTAGTCATCACTGTGACACCTAATCCCTAACCCTAATTCTAAACCGCTAACCCTAACCGTAACCCTACCTAAAACCTTAACACTGACAGTAACCCTTACTTCTAACCCCAACGCTATGCCTAACAAAAACCCTAACCCTTGACCCTAACCCTTGACCCTAACCCCTAAGCCTTACCCTAACCCTTAACCCTAATCCTAATCCTAACCATTAAACCTAACCCTAGCTCTTAAAGCTAACCCTAAACCTTACCCTCACGACTAGACCTAACCCTGACACTAACCTAACACCTAACACTAACCAGAACCCCTAAAGCTCACCCTGAACCCTATCCCTAACCCTAGCAGTAAACTTTAACCCTAAACCTAAGCCCAACCCGTAACCCTAATCCTATCCTTTTACCCTAAAACTAACCCCTAAACCTAACCCCTATACCTCACCCTAACTCTAACCCCAATCCTAATTTTAACCATACCCCTTCATAAAACACTAACTCCTAACCACTAACCCTAACACTAACCAAAAACCCTAATCACTAATCCCTAAACCTAACGCTTACCCTTTACCCTAACCGTTAACCCTCACCCTAAATCTTAACACTGACCCTAACCTTAACCTTTAACTCTAAGCCTAACCCTAACCCTACAGTAAGGAAGACCCTTAATGCTAATGGGATCCCTTATCCCTAACCCTAACACTACAGCTAAAAATAACCCTAACCTTGGATCCTTAAACCTAACCCCTAACACTTACTTTAACCCCAAACCCTAACCCTAATCCTAAGCATTAAACCTAACCCTATCTCTTAACCCTAACGCTAGCCCTTACCCTAACGCCTAGATCTAACCCTAAATCTAACCTACCGCCTAATCCTAACCTTAAGCCCTAATGCTAACACTAACCCTGAACCCTAAACCTACCCGTAACCCTTAACACTAACGTTATATGTGAACCTTAACCCTGACCCTAACCATTACCCGCACCCAAGCATTTAACCCTGATTCTAACACTAATACTTAATGATAAACCTAACACTAAAACCTAACCCTAAGGCCAGCACTTAACCCTAATCCTATCCCTTAACCCTAACCCTAACCCTAATGCTACCCCCTAAACGTTACTCTAACCGTGACCAGTAAACCTAACCCTAACCTCTAACACAAACCATAGCACATAACTCTAACCCTAAAACTAACCCTAACCCTTACTCTAACCCTAAACCCTAACTCTTAACCTTAACCTTAAGCGTTAACTCTCACGCTAACCTTTAATCCTAACCCTAATCCTAATCTTCAACCCTAAACCTAACACTTAACCCTAAACCTGTACCAAACCCTAACCCCTCATCTTAACCCTAACCGTAAACCTCAATCCTAAACCAAAGTGTAACCGTTAAACCTAAGAGTAACCTTTAACCCTAACCCTAATCCCTAACCCTAAGCCCTCACCCTAACACTAAACTTCATCCTTAACCCTAACCAGAATCCTAACCCTAAATCTAATTCTCAGACTTCTTGCTTTCTTAGAGTTTAGAAAGCCTGCAATCCTCCCGTGCCATGCGTGAAAGGAGGCTCTACCACTGTGTCCTGCATGAAACCCACGGGCCCATACCCAGAGTATGATAGAGTGGGTTCCCGGGTACAATCCCAGCCCCCTAAACTCCCCCCGCCCGCCTAATGCAGACAGAGCACGTGCGCTAAGCATAAACAATACCTTTAACAGATAACCCTAACCCTGAACATAACACCCAACCCTGTTCCTATTTCTCCCCTTAACACGTAAACCTCACCGTGCGCCTAACTTTAACCTCTTATCCTAACATTAATGCATAACCCATTTCCTGAGAACAACCCCTATCCCATAATTCTAACCCTATCTCCTAGTCATCACTGTGACACCTAATCCCTAAACCTAATTCTAAACTGCTAACCCTAACCGTAACCCTACCTACAACCCTAACACTGACAGTAACCCTTACTTCTAACCCCAAAGCTATGCCTAACAAGAACCCTAACCCTTGACCCTAACCCTTCACCCTAACCCCTAAGCCTTACCCTAACCCTTAACCCTAATCCTAATCCTAACCATTAAACCTAACCCTAGCTCTTAAAGCTAACCCTAAACCTTACCCTCACGACTAGACCTAACCCTGACACTAACCTACCACCTAACCCTAAACAGAACCCCTAAAGCTAACCCTGAACCCTATCCCTAAATCCAGCAGGAAACTTTAACCCTAAACCTAAGCCCAACCCGTAACCCTAATCCTATCCTTTTACCCTAAAACTAACCCCTAAACCTAACCCCTATACCTCACCCTAACTCTAATCCCAATCCTAATTTTAACCATACCCCTTCATAAAACACTAACTCCTAACCGCTAACCCTAACACTAACCAAAAACCCTAATCACTAATCCCTAACCCTAACGCTTAACCTTTACCCTAACCGTTAACCCTCACCCTAAATCTTAACACTGACCTTAACCTTAACCTTTAACTCTAAGCCTAACCCTTAACCCTACAGTAAGGAAGACCCTTAATGCTAATGGGATCCCTTATCCCTAACCATAACACTACAGCTAAAAATAACCCTAACCTTGGATCCTTAAACCTAACCCCTAACTCTTACTTTAACCCCAAACCCTAACCCTAATCCTAAGCATTAAACCTAACCCTATCTCTTAACCCTAACGCTAGCCCTTACCCTAACGCCTAGATCTAACCCTAAATCTAACCTACCGCCTAATCCTAACCTTAAGCCCTAATATTAACACTAACCCTGAACCCTAAACCTACCCGTAACCCTTAACACTAACCCTATCTGTGAACCTTAACCCTGTCCCTAACCATTACCCGCACCCAAGCATTTAACCCTGACCCTAACCCTAATCCTTAATGCGAACCCTAACACTAAACCCTAACCCTAAGCCCAACACTTATCCCTAATCCTATCCCTTAAGCCTAACCCTAACCCTAATGCCACCCCCTAAACGTAACCCTAACCGTGACCAGTAAACCTAACCCTAACCTCTAACACAAACCATAGCACATAACTCTAAACCTAAAACTAACCCTAACCCTAACCCTAACCCTAAACCCTAACGCTTAACCTTAACCCTAAGCGTTAACTCTCATGCTAACCTTTAATCCTAACCCTAATCCTAATCTTCAACCCTAAACCTAACACTTAACCCTAACCCTGTACCAAACCCTAACCCCTCATCTTAACCCTAACCGTAGACCTCAACCCTAAACCAAAGTGTAACCGTTAAACCTAAGAGTAACCTTTAACCCTAACCCTAATCCCTAACCCTAAGCCCTCACCCTAACACTAAACTTCATCCTTAACCCTAACCATAATCCTAACCCTAAATCTCATTCTCAGACTTCTTGCTTTCTTAGAGTTTAGAAAGCCTGCAATCCTCCCATGCCATGCGTGAAAGGAGGCTCTACCACTGTGTCCTGCATGAAACCCACGGGCCCATACCCAGAGTATGATAGAGTGGGTTCCCGGGTACAATCCCAACCCCCTAAACTCCCCCAGTCCGCCTAATGCAGACAGGGCCCGTGCGCTAAGCATAAACAATACCTTTAACAGATAACCTTAACCCTGAACATAACACCCAACCCTGTTCCTATTTCTCCCCTTAACACGTAAACCTCACCGTGCGCCTAACTTTAACCTCTTATCCTAACGTTAATGCATAACCCATTTCCTGAGAACAACCCCTATCCCATAATTCTAACCCTATCTCCTAGTCATCACTGTGACACCTAATCCCTAACCCTAATTCTAAACCGCTAACCCTAACCGTAACCCTACCTACAACCCTAACACTGACAGTAACCCTTACTTCTAACCCCAACGCTATGCCTAACAAAAACCCTAACCCTTGACCCTAACCCTTGACCCTAACCCCTAAGCCTTACCCTAACCCTTAACCCTAATCCTAATCCTAACCATTAAACCTAACCCTAGCTCTTAAAGCTAACCCTAAACCTTACCCTCACGACTAGACCTAACCCTGACACTAACCTAACACCTAACCCTAACCAGAACCCCTAAAGCTAACCCTGAACCCTATCCCTAACCCTAGCAGTAAACTTTAACCCTAAACTTAAGCCCAACCCGTAACCCTAATCCTATCCTTTTACCCTAAAACTAACCCCTAAACCTAACCCCTATACCTCACCCTAACTCTAACCCCAATCCTAATTCTAACCATACCCCTTCATAAAACACTAACTCCTAACCGCTAACCCTAACACTAACCAAAAACCCTAATCACTAATCCCTAACCCTAACGCTTAACCTTTACCCTAACCGTTAACCCTCACCCTAATTCTTAACACTGACCCTAACCTTAACCTTTAACTCTAAGCCTAACCCTTAACCCTACAGTAAGGAAGACCCTTAATGCTAATGGGATCCCTTATCCCTAACCCTAACACTACAGCTAAAAATAACCCTAACCTTGGATCCTTAAACCTAACCCCTAACACTTACTTTAACCCCAAACCCTAACCCTAATCCTAAGCATTAAACCTAACCCTATCTCTTAACCCTAACGCTAGCCCTTACCCTAACGCCTAGATCTAACCCTAAATCTAACCTACCGCCTAATCCTAACCTTAAGCCCTAATGCTAACACTAACCCTGAACCCTAAACCTACCCGTAACCCTTAACACTAACCCTATCCGTGAACCTAAACCCTGACCCTAACCATTACACGCACCCAAGCATTTAACCGTGACCCTAACCCTAATCCTTAATGATAACCTTAACCCTAAACCCTAACCCTAAGCCCAACACTTAACCCTAATCCTATCCCTTAACCCTAACCCTAACCCTAATGCTAACCCCTAAACGTAACCCTAACCGTGACCAGTAAACCTAACCCTAACCTCTAACACAAAACATATCACACAACTCTAACCCTAAAACTAACCCTAACGCTAACACTAACCCTAAACCCTAACTCTTAACCTTAACCCTAAGCGTTAACTCTCACGCTAACCTTTAATCCTAACCCTAATCCTAGTCTTCAACCCTAAACCTAACACTTAACCCTAACCCTGTACCAAACCCTAACCCCTCATCTTAACCCTAACCGTAAACCTCAACCCTAAAGCAAAGTGTAACCGTTAAACCTAAGAGTAACCTTTAACCCTAACCCTAATCCCTAAACCTAAGCCCTCACCCTAACACTAAACTTCATCCTTAACCCTAACCATAATCCTAACCCTAAATCTAATTCTCAGACTTCTTGCTTCCTTAGAGTTTAGAAAGCCTGCAATCCTCCCATGCCATGCGTGAAAGGAGGCTCTACCACTGTGTCCTGCATGAAACCCACGGGCTCATACCCAGAGTATGATAGAGTGGGTTCCCGGGTACAATCCCAGCCCCCTAAACTCCCCCCGCCCGCCTAATGCAGACAGGGCCCAGGCGCTAAGCATAAACAATACCTTTAACAGATAACCCTAACCCTGAACATAACACCCAACCCTGTTCCTATTTCTCCCGTTAACACGTAAACCTCACCGTGCGCCTAACTTTAACCTCTTATCCTAACGTTAATGCATAACCCATTTCCTGAGAACAACCCCTATCCCATAATTCTAACCCTCTCTCCTAGTCATCACTGTGACACCTAATCCCTAACCCTAATTCTAAACCGCTAACCTTAACCGTAACCCTACCTACAACCCTAACACTGACAGCAACCCTTACTTCTAACCCCAACGCTATGCCTAACAAAAACCCTAACCCTTGACCCTAACCCTTCACCCTAACCCATAAGCCTTAACCTAACCCTTAACCCTAATCCTTATCCTAACCATTAAACCTAACCCTAGCTCTTAAAGCTAACCCTAAACCTTACCCTCACGACTAGACCTAAACCTGACACTAACCTAACACCTAACCCTAACCAGAACCCCTAAAGCTAACCCTGAACCCTATCCCTAACCCTAGCAGTAAACTTTCACCCTAAACCTAAGCCCAACCCGTAACCCTAATCCTATCCTTTTACCCTAAAACTAACCCCTAAACCTAACCCCTATACCTCACCCTAACTCTAACCCCAATCCTAATTCTAACCATACCTCTTCATAAAACACTAACTCCTAACCGCTAACCCTAACACTAACCAAAAACCCTAATCACTAATCCCTAACCCTAACGCTTAACCTTTACCCTGACCGTTAACCCTCACCCTAAATCTTAACACTGACCCTAACCTTAACCTTTAACTCTAAGCCTAACCCTTAACGCTACAGTAAGGAAGACCCTTAATGCTAATGGGATCCCTAATCCCTAACCCTAACACTACAGCTAAAAATAACCCTAACCTTGGATCCTTAAACCTAACCCCTAATACTTAATTTAACCCCAAACCCTAACCCTAATCCTAAGCATTAAACCTAACCCTATCTCTTAACCCTAATGCTAGCCCTTACCCTAACGCCTAGATCTATCCCTAAATCTAACCTACCGCCTAATCCTAACCTTAAGCCCTAATGCTAACACTAACCCTGAACCCTAAACCTACCCGTAACCCTTAACACTAACCCTGTCCGTGAACCTTAACCCTGACCGTAACCATTACCCGCACCCAAGCATTTAACCCTGACCGTAACCCTAATCCTTAATGCTAACCTTAACACTAAACCCTAACCCTAAGCCCAACGCTTCACCCTAATCCTTTCACTTAACCGTAACCATAACACTAACCCTAATGCTAACCCCTAAACGTAACCCTAACCGTGACCAGTAAACCTAACCCTAACCTCTAACACAAACCATAGCACATAACTCTAACCCTAAAACTAACCCTAACCCTAACCCTAACCCTAAACCCTAACTCTTAATCTTAACACTAAGCGTTAACTCTCACGCTAACCTTTAATCCTAACCCCAATCCTAATCTTCAACCCTAAACCTAACACTTAACCCTAACCCTGTACCAAACCCTAACCCCTCATCTTAACCCTAACCGTAAACCTCAACCCTAAACCAAAGTGTAACCGTTAAACCTAAGAGTAACCTTTAACCCTAACCCTAATCCCTAACCCTAAGCCCTCACCCTAACACTAAACTTCATCCTTAACCCTAACCAGAATCCTACCCCTAAATCTAATTCTTAGACTTCTTGCTTTCTTAGAGTTTAGAAAGCCTGCAATCCTCCCATGCCATGCGTGAAAGGAGGCTCTACCACTGTGTCCTGCATGAAACCCACGGGCCCATACCCAGAGTATGATAGAGTGGGTTCCCGGGTACAATCCCAGCCCCCTAAACTCCCCCCGCCCGCCTAATGCAGACAGGGCCCGTGCGCTAAGCATAAACAATACCTTTAAGATATAACCCTAACCCTGAACATAACACCCAACCCTGTTCCTATTTCTCCCCTTAACACGTAAACCTCACCGTGCGCCTAACTTTAACCTCTTATCCTAACGTTAATGCATAACCCATTTCCTGAGAACAACCCCTATCCCATAATTCTAACCCTATCTCCTAGTCATCACTGTGACACCTAATCCCTAAGCCTAATTCTAAACCGCTAACCCTAACCGTAACCCTACCTACAACCCTAAAACTGACAGTAACCCTTAATTCTAACCCCAACGCTATGCCTAACAAAAACCCTAACCCTTGACCCTAACCCTTCACCCTAACCCCTAAGCCTTACTCTAACCCTTAGCCTAATCCTAATCCTAACCATTAAACCTAACACTAGCTCTTAAAGCTAACCCTAAACCTTACCCTCACGAGTAGACCTAACCCTGACACTAACCTAACACCTAACCCTAACCAGAACCCCTAAAGCTAACCCTGAACCCTATCCCTAACCCTAGCAGTAAACTTTAACCCTAAACCTAAGCCCAACCCGTAACCCTAATCCTATCCTTTAACCCTAAAACTAACCCCTAAACCTAACCCCTATACCTCACCCTAACTCTAACCCCAATCCTAATTCTAACCATACCCCTTCATAAAACACTAACTCCTAACCGCTAACCCTAACACTAACCAAAATCCCTAATCACTAATACCTAACCCTAATGCTTAACCTTTACCCTAACCATTAACCCTCACCCTAAATCTTAACACTGACCCTAACCTTAACCTTTAACTCTAAGCCTAACCCTTAACCCTACAGTAAGGAAGACCCTTAATGCTAATGGGATCCCTTATCCCTAACTCTAACACTACAGCTAAAAATAACCCTAACTTGGATCCTTAAACCTAACCCCTAACACTTACTTTAACCCCAAACCCTAACCCTAATCCTAAGCATTAAACCTAACCCTATCTCTTAACCCTAACTCTAGCCCTTACCCTAACGCCTAGATCTAACCCTAAATCTAACCTACCGCCTAATCCTAACCTTAAGCCCTAATGCTAACACTAACCCTGAACCCTAAACCTACCCGTAACCCTTAACACTAACCCTATCCGTGAACCTTAACCCTGACCCTAACCATTACCGCACCCAAGCATTTAACCCTGATTCTAATCCTAATCCTTAATGATAAACCTAACACTAAAGCCTAACCCTAAGGCCAACACTTAACCCTAATCCTATCCCTTAACCCTAACCCTAACCCTAATGCTACCCCCTAAACGTAACCCTAACCGTGACCAGTAAACCTAACCCTAACCTCTAACACAAACCATAGCACATAACTCTAACCCTAAAACTAACCCTAACCCTAACCCTAACCCTAAACCCTAACTCTTAACCTTAACCCTAAGCGTTAACTCTCACGCTAACCTTTAATCCTAACCCTAATCCTAATCTTCAACCCTAAACCTAACACTTAACCCTAACCCTGTACCAAACCCTAACCCCTCATCTTAACCCTAACCGTAAACCTCAACCCTAAACCAAAGTGTAACCGTTAAACCTAAGAGTAACCTTTAACCCTAACCCTAATCCCTAACCCTAAGCCCTCACCCTAACACTAAACTTCATCCTTAACCCTAACCAGAATCCTACCCCTAAATCTAATTCTCAGACTTCTTGCTTTCTTAGAGTTTAGAAAGCCTGCAATCCTCCCATTCCATGCGTGAAAGGAGGCTCTACCACTGTGTCCTGCATGAAACCCACGGGCCCATACCCAGAGTATGATAGAGTGGGTTCCCGGGTACAATCCCAGCCCCCTAAACTCCCCCCGCCCGCCTAATGCAGACAGGGCCCGTGCGCTAAGCATAAACAATACCTTTAACAGATAACCCTAACCCTGAACATAACACCCAACCCTGTTCCTATTTCTCCCCTTAACACGTAAACCTCACCGTGCGCCTAACTTTAACCTCTTATCCTAACGTTAATGCATAACCCATTTCCTGAGAACAACCTCATCCCATAATTCTAACCCTATCTCCTAGTCATCACTGTGACACCTAATCCCTAACCCTAATTCTAAACCGCTAACCCTAACCGTAACCCTACCTACAACGCTAACACTGACAGTAACCCTTACTTCTAACCCCAACGCTATGCCTAACAAAAACCCTAACCCTTCACCCTAACCCCTAAGCCTTACCCTAACCCTTAACCCTAATCCTAATCCTAACCATTAAACCTAACCCTAGCTCTTAAAGCTAACCCTAAACCTTACCCTCACGACTAGACCTAACCCTGACACTAACCTAACACCTAACCCTAACCAGAACCCCTAAAGCTAACCCTAAACCCTATCCCTAACCCTAGCAGTAAACTTTAACCCTAAACCTAAGCCCAACCCGTAACCCTAATCCTATCCTTTTACCCTAAAACTAACCCCTAAACCTAACCCCTATACCTCACTCTAACTCTAAACCCAATCCTAATTCTAACCATACCCCTTCATAAAACACTAACTCCTAACCGCTAACCCTAACACTAACCAAAAACCCTAATCACTAATCCCTAACCCTAACGCTTAACCTTTACCCTAACCGATAACCCTCACCCTAATTCTTAACACTGACCCTAACCTTAACCTAATCCTTAATGATAACCCTAACACTAAGCCCTAACACAAAGCCCAACACTTAACCCTAATCCTATCCCTTAACCCTAACCCTGAAACTAATGCTAACCGCTAAACGTAACCCTAACCGTGACCAGTAAACCTAACCCTAACCTCTAACACAAAGCATAGCACATAACTCTAACCATAAAACTAACCCTAACACTAACCCTAAACCCTAACTCATAACCTTAACCCTAAGCGTTAACTCTCACGCTAACCATTAATCCTAACCCTAATCCTAGTCTTCAACCCTAAACCTAACACTTAACCCTAACCCTGTACCAAACCCTAACCCCTCATCTTAACCCTAACCGTAAACCTCAACCCTAAACCAAAGTGTAACCGTTAAACCTAAGAGTAACCTTTAACCCTAACCCTAATCCCTAACACTAAGGCCTCACCCTAACACTAAACTTCATCCTTAACCCTAACCATAATCCTAACCCTAAATCTCATTCTCAGACTTCTTGCTTTCTTAGAGTTTAGAAAGCCTGCAATCCTCCCATGCCATGCGTGAAAGGAGGCTCTACCACTGTGTCCTGCATGAAACCCATGGGCCCATACCCAGAGTATGATAGAGTGGGTTCCCGGGTACAATCCCTGCCCTCTAAACACCCTCCGCCCGCCTAATGCAGACAGGGCCCGTGCGCTAAGCATAAACAATACCTTTAACAGATAACCCTAACCCTGAACATAACACCCAACCCTGTTCCTATTTCTCCCACTAACATGTAAACCTCACAGTGCGCCTAACTTTAACCTCTTATCCTAACGTTAATGCATAACCCATTTCCTGAGAACAACCCCTATCCCATAATTCTAACCCTATCTCCTAGTCATCACTGTGACACCTAATCCCTAAGCCTAATTCTAAACCGCTAACCCTAACCGTAACCCTACCTACAACCCTAACACTGACAGTAACCCTTACTTCTAAACCCAACGCTATGCCTAACAAAAACCGTAACCCTTGACCCTAACCCTTCACCCTAACCCCTAAGCCTTACCCTAACCCTTAACCCTAATCCTAATCCTAACCATTAAACCTAACCCTAGCTCTTAAAGCTAACCCTAAACCTTACCCTCACGACTAGACCTAACCCTGACACTAACCCTAACCCTAACCCTAACCCTAAACCTAAACCCTAACTCATAACCTTAACCCTAAGCGTTAACTCTCACGCTAACCATTAATCCTAACCCTAATCCTAGTCTTCAACCCTAAACCTAACACTTAACCCTAACCCTGTACCAAACCCTAACCCCTCATCTTAACCCTAACCGTAAACCTCAACCCTAAACCAAAGTGTAACCGTTAAACCTAAGAGTAACCTTTAACCCTAACCCTAATCCCTAACACGAAGCCCTCACCCTAACACTAAACTTCATCCTTAACCCTAACCATAATCCTAACCCTAAATCTCATTCTCAGACTTCTTGCTTTCTTAGAGTTTAGAAAGCCTGCAATCCTCCCATGCCATGCGTGAAAGGAGGCTCTACCACTGTGTCCTGCATGAAACCCACGGGCCCATACCCAGAGTATGATATAGTGGGTTCCCTGGTACAATCCCTGCCCTCTAAACTCCCCCCGCCCGCCTAATGCAGACAGGGCCCGTGCGCTAAGCATAAACAATACCTTTAACAGATAACCCTAACCCTGAACATAACACCCAACCCTGTTCCTATTTCTCCCCTTAACACGTAAACCTCACCGTGCGCCTAACTTTAACCTCTTATCCTAACGTTAATGCATAACCCATTTCCTGAGAACAACGCCTATCCCATAATTCTAACCCTATCTCCTAGTCATCACTGTGACACCTAATTCTAAACAGCTAACCCTAACCGTAACCCTACCTACAACCCTAACACTGACAGTAACCCTTACTTCTAACCCCAACGCTATGCCTAACAAAAACCCTAACCCTTGACCCTAACCCTTCACCCTAACCCCTAAGCCTTACCCTAACCCTTAACCCTAATCCTAATCCTAACCATTAAACCTAACCCTAGCTCTTAAAGCTAACCCTAAACCTTACCCTCACGACTAGACCTAACCCTGACACTAACCTAACACCTAACCCTAACCAGAACCCCTAAAGCTAACCCTGAACCCTATCCCTAACCCTAGCAGTAAACTTTAACCCTAAACCTAAGCCCAACCCGTAACCCTAATCCTATCCTTTTACCCTAAAACTAACCCCTAAACCTAACCCCTATACCTCACCCTAACTCTAACCCCAATCCTAATTCTAAAAATACCCCTTCATAAAACACTAACTCCTAACCGCTAACCATAACACTAACCAAAAACCCTAATCACTAATCCCTAACCCTAACGCTTAACCTTTACCCTGACCGTTAACCCTCACCCTAAATCTTAACACTGACCCTAACCTTAACCTTTAACTCTAAGCGTAACCCTTAACCCTACAGTAAGGAAGACCCTTAATGCTAATGGGATCCCTTATCCCTAACCCTAACACTACAGCTAAAAATAACCCTAACCTTGGATCCTTAAACATAACCCCTAACACTTACTTTAACCCCAAACCCTAACCATAATCCTAAGCATTAAACCTAACCCTATCTCTTAACCCTAATGCTAGCCCTTACCCTAACGCCTAGATCTAACCCTAAATCTAACCTGCCGCCTAATCCTAACCTTAAGCCCTAATGCTAACACTAACCCTGAACACTAAACCTACCCGTAACCCTTAACACTAACCCTATCCGTGAACCTTAACCCTGACCCTAACCATTACCCGCATCCAAGCATTTAACCCTGACCCTAACACTAATCCTTAATGCTAACCTTAACACTAAACCCTAACCCTAAGCCCAACACTTAACCCTAATCCTATCCCTTAACCCTAACCCTAACCCTAATGCTAACCCCTAAACGTAACCCTAACCGTGACCAGTAAACCTAACCCTAACATCTAACACAAAGCATAGCACATAACTCTAACCATAAAACTAACCCTAACCCTAAACCTAAACCCTAACTCATAACCTTAACCCTAAGCGTTAACTCTCACGCTAACCATTAATCCTAACCCTAATCCTAGTCTTCAACCCTAAACCTAACACTTAACCCTAACCCTGTACCAAACCCTAACCCCTCATCTTAACCCTAACCGTAAACCTCAACCCTAAACCAAAGTGTAACCGTTAAACCTAAGAGTAACCTTTAACCCTAACCCTAATCCCTAACACGAAGCCCTCACCCTAACACTAAACTTCATCCTTAACCCTAACCATAATCCTAACCCTAAATCTCATTGTCAGACTTCTTGCTTTCTTAGAGTTTAGAAAGCCTGCAATCCTCCCATGCCATGCGTGAAAGGAGGCTCTACCACTGTGTCCTGCATGAAACCCACGGGCCCATACCCAGAGTATGATATAGTGGGTTCCCGGGTACAATCCCTGCCCTCTAAACTCCCCCCGCCCGCCTAATGCAGACAGGGCCCGTGCGCTAAGCATAAACAATACCTTTAACAGATAACCCTAACCCTGAACATAACACCCAACCCTGTTCCTATTTCTCCCCTTAACACGTAAACCTCACCGTGCGCCTAACTTTAACCTCTTATCCTAACGTTAATGCATAACCCATTTCCTGAGAACAACGCCTATCCCATAATTCTAACCCTATCTCCTAGTCATCACTGTGACACCTAATTCTAAACAGCTAACCCTAACCGTAACCCTACCTACAACCCTAACACTGACAGTAACCCTTACTTCTAACCCCAACGCTATGCCTAACAAAAACCCTAACCGTTGACCCTAACCCTTCACCCTAACCCCTAAGCCTTACCCTAACCCTTAACCCTAATCCTAATCCTAACCATTAAACCTAACCCTAGCTCTTAAAGCTAACCCTAAACCTTACCCTCACGACTAGACCTAACCCTGACACTAACCTAACACCTAACCCTAACCAGAACCCCTAAAGCTAACCCTGAACCCTATCCCTAACCCTAGCAGGAAACTTTAACCCTAAACCTAAGCCCAACCCGTAACCCTAATCCTATCCTTTTACCCTAAAACTAACCCCTAAACCTAACCCCTATACCTCACCCTAACTCTAACCCCAATCATATTTCTAACCATACCCCTTCATAAAACACTAACTCCTTACCGCTAACCCTAACACTAACCAAAAACCCTTATCACTAATCCCTAACCCTAACGCTTAACCTTTACCCTAACCGTTAACCCTCACCCTAAATCTTAACACTGACCCTAACCTTAACCTTTAACTCTAAGCCTAACCCTTAACCCTACAGTAAGGAAGACCCTTAATGCTAATGGGATCCCTTATCCCTAACCCTAACACTACAGCTAAAAATAACCCTAACCTTGGATCCTTAAACCTAACCCCTAACACTTACTTTAACCCCAAACCCTAACCCTAATCCTAAGCATTAAACCTAACCCTATCTCTTAACCCTAACGCTAGCCCTTACCCTAACGCCTAGATCTAACCCTAAATCTAACCTACCGCCTAATCTTAACCTTAAACCCTAATGCTAACTCTAACCCTGAACCCTAAACCTACCGGTAACCCTTAACACTAACCCTATCCGTGAACCTTAACCCTGACCCTAACCATTTACCGGACCCAAACATTTAACCCTGACCCTAAACCTAATCCTTAATGCTAACCCTAACACTAAACCCTAACCCTAAGCCCAACACTTATCCCTAATCCTATCCCTTAACCCTAACCCTAACCCTAATGCTACCCCCTAAACGTAACCGTAACCGTGACCAGTAAACCTAACCCTAACCTCTACAACAAACCATAGCCCATAACTCTAACCCTAAAACTAACCCTAACCCTAACCCTAACCCTAAACCCTAACTCTTAACCTTAACCCTAAGCGTTAACTCTCACGCTAACCTTTAATCCTAACCCTAATCCTAATCTTCAACCCTAAACCTAACACTTAACCCTAACCCTGTACCAAACCCTAACCCCTCATCTTATCCCTAACCGTAAACCTGAACCCTAAACCAAAGTGTAACCGTTAAACCTAAGAGTAACCTTTAACCCTAACCCTAATCCCTAACCCTAAGCCCTCACCCTAACACTAAATTTCATCCTTAACCCTAACCAGAATCCTAACCCTAAATCTAATTCTCAGACTTCTCACTTCCTTAGAGTTTAGAAAGCCTGCAATCCTCCCATGCCATGCGTGAAAGGAGGCTCTACCACTGTGTCCTGCATGAAACCCACGGGCCCATACCCAGAGTATGATAGAGTGGGTTCCCGGGTACAATCCCAGCCCCCTAAACTCCCCCCGCCCGCCTACTGCAGACAGGGCCCGTGCGCTAAGCATAAACAATACCTTTAACAGATAACCCTAACCCTGAACATAACACCCAACCCTGTTCCTATTTCTCCCCTTAACACGTAAACCTCACCCTGCGCCTAACTTTAACCTCTTATCCTAACGTTAATGCATAACCCATTTCCGGAGAACAACCCCTATCCCATAATTCTAACCCTATCTCCTAGTCATCACTGTGACACCTAATCCCTAACCCTAATTCTAAACCGCTAACCCTAACCCTAACCCTACCTACAACCCTAACACTGACAGTAACCCTTACTTCTAACCCCAACGCTATGCCTAACAAAAACCCTAACCCTTGACCCTAACCCTTGACCCTAACCCCTAAGCCTTACCCTAACCCTTAACCCTAATCCTAATCCTAACCATTAAACCTAACCCTAGCTCTTAAAGCTAACCCTAAACCTTACCCTCACGACTAGACCTAACCCTGACACTAACCTAACACCTAACCCTAACCAGAACCCCTAAAGCTAACCCTGAACCCTATCCCTAACCCTAGCAGGAAACTTTAACCCTAAACCTAAGCCCAACCCGTAACCCTAATCCTATCCTTTTACCCTAAAACTAACCCCTAAACCTAACCCCTATACCTCACCCTAACTCTAACCCCAATCCTAATTCTAACCATACCCCTTCATAAAACACTAACTCCTAACCGCTAACCCTAACACTAACCAAAAACCCTAATCACTAATCCCTAACCCTAACGCTTAACCTTTACCCTGACCGTTAACCCTCACCCTAAATCTTAACACTGACCCTAACCTTAACCTTTAACTCTAAGCCTAACCCTTAACCCTACAGTAAGGAACACCCTTAATGCTAATGGGATCCCTTATCCCTAACCCTAACACTACAGCTAAAAATAACCCTAACCTTTGATCCTTAAAAATAACCCCTAACACTTACTTTAACCACAAACCCTAACTCTAATCCTAAGCATTAAACCTAAACCTATCTCTTAACCCTAACGCTAGCCATTACCCTAACGCCTAGATCTAACCCTAAATCTAACCTACCGCCGAATCTTAACCTTAAGCCCTAATGCTAACTCTAACCCTGAACCCTAAACCTCCCCGTAACCCTTAACACTAACCCTATCCGTGAGCCTTAACCCTGACCCTAACCATTTACCGGACCCAAACATTTAACTCTGACCCTGAACCTAATCCTTAATGCTAACCCTAACACTAAACCCTAACCCTAAGCCCAACACTTATCCCTAATCCTATCCCTTAACCCTAACCCTAACCCTAATGCCACCCCCTAAACGTAACCCTAACCGTGACCAGTAAACCTAACCCTAACCTCTACAACAAACCATAGCACATAACTCTAACCCTAAAACTAACCCTAACCCTAACCCTAACCCTAAACCCAAACTCTTAACCTTAACCCTAAGCGTTAACTCTCACGCTAACCTTTAATCCTAACCCTAATCCTAATCTTCAACCCTAAACCTAACACTTAACCCTAACCTTGTACCAAACCCTAACCCCTCATCTTAACCCTAACCTTAAACCTCAACCCTAAACCAAAGTGTAACCGTTAAACCTAAGAGTAAACTTTAACCCTAACCCTAATCCCTAACCCTAAGCCCTCACCCTAACACTAAACTTCATCCTTAACCCTAACCATAATCCTAACCCTAAATCTAATTCTCAGACTTCTCGCTTCCTTAGGGTTTAGAAAGCCTGCAATCCTCCCATGCCATGCCTGAAAGGAGGCTCTACCACTGTGTCCTGCATGAAACCCACGGGCCCATACCCAGAGTATGATAGAGTGGGTTCCCGGGTACAATCCCAGCCCCCTAAACTCCCCCCGCCCGCCTAATGCAGACAGGGCCCGTGCGCTAAGCATAAACAATACCTTTAACAGATAACCCTAACCCTGAACATAACACCCAACCCTGTTCCTATTTCTCCCCTTAAGACGTAAACCTCACCGTGCGCCTAACTTTAACCTCTTATCCTAACGTTAATGCATAACCCATTTCCTGAGAACAACCCCTATCCCATAATTCTAACCCTATCTCCTAGTCATCACTGTGACACCTAATCCCTAACCCTAATTCTAAACCGCTAACCCTAACCGTAACCCTACCTCCAACCCTAACACTGACAGTAACCCTTACTTCTAACCCCAACGCTATGCCTAACAAAAACCCTAATCCTTGAACCTAACCCGTCACCCTAACCCCTAAGCCTTACCCTAACCCTTAACCCTAATCCTAATCCTAACCATTAAACCTAACCCTAGCTCTTAAAGCTAACCCTAAACCTTACCCTCACGACTAGACCTAACCCTGACACTAACCTAACACCTAACCCTAACCAGAGCCCCTAAAGCTAACCCTGAACCCTATACCTAACCCCAGCAGTAAAATTTAACCCTAAACTTAAGCCCAACCCGTAACCCTAATCCTATCCTTTTACCCTAAAACTAACCCCTAAGCCTAACCCCTGTACCTCACTCTAACTCTAACCCTAATCCTAATTCTAACCATACCCCTTCATAAAACACTAACTCCTAACCGCTAAACCTAACACTAACCAAAAACCCTAATCACTAATCCCTAACCCTAACGCTTAACCTTTACCCTAACCGTTAACCCTCACCCTAAATCTTAACACTGACCTTAACCTTAACCTTTAACTCTAAGCCTAACCCTTAACCCTACAGTAAGGAAGACCCTTAATGCTAATGGGATCCCTTATCCCTAACCCTAACACTACAGCTAAAAATAACCCTAACCTTGGATCCTTAAACCTAACCCCTAACACTTACTTTAACCCCAAACCCTAACCCTAATCCTAAGCATTAAACCTAACCCTATCTCTTAACCCTAACGCTAGCCCTTACCCTAACGCCTAGATCTAACCCTAAATCTAACCTACCGCCTAATCCTAACCTTAAGCCCTAATGCTAACACTAACCCTGAACCCTCAACCTACCCGTAACCCTTAACACTAACCCTATCCGTGAACCTTAACCCTGACCCTAACCATTACCCGCACCCAAGCATTTAACCCTGACCCTAACCCTAATCCTTAATGCTAACCTTAACACTAAACCCTAACCCTAAGCCCAACACTTAACCCTAATCCTATCCCTTAACCCTAACCCTAACCCTAATGCTACCCCCTAAACGTAACCCTAACCGTGACCAGTAAACCTAACCCTAACCTCTAACACAAACCATAGCACATAACTCTAACCCTAAAACTAACCCTAACCCTAACCCTAACCCTAAACCCTAACTCTTAACCTTAACCCTAAGCGTTAACTCTCACGCTAACCTTTAATCCTAACCCTAATCCTAATCTTCAACCCTAAACCTAACACTTAACCCTAACCCTGTACCAAACCCTAACCCCTCATCTTAACCCTAACCGTAAACCTCAACCCTAAACCAAAGTGTAACCGTTAAACCTAAGAGTAACCTTTAACCCTAACCGTGATCCCTAACCCTAAGCCCTCACCCTAACACTAAACTTCACCCTTAACCCTAACCATAATCCTAACCCTAAATCTAATTCTCAGACTTCTTGCTTTCTTTTTTTTTTTTTTATTTTTTTTTTCAATTTAATTTTACAGAATCAAAGAGTGTAACAGTATATCTTGTTATATACAGTATGTCCTCATAATGTATACATTATTTCTTGTACAATAATATGAAATAATATGGGAAATAATCATGATAAATTATTAAGTGAACAGTGCATGTTAAAAACAATAGTTTCATATTTTTTCCCCACCCCCCCTTTTCCGAGTCAGCACCTTCAAGTGTTACCACTCCCCAAACGGTGCGCAATGCACTCATTGTGTAGGCATACCCCCATCCCCTCCCCCACCCCCACCTCAGTCTGATGTCCAATTGGTGTCATTCCCAGATTTGTATTTAGGTGATGATCAGGGAAACCAATTTTCTGGTGAGTACATGTGATGCTTGTTTTTCCATTCTTGGGATACTTCACTTAATATAATGGGTTCCAACTCTCTCCAGGAGAACCATAGAGATGTCGTATCTTCATCATTCCTTATAGCTGAGTAATATTCCATGGTATACATATACCACAGTTTACTAATCCAATCATGTATTGATGGGCATTTGGGTTGTTTCCACATCTTTGCTATTGTGAATTGTGCTGCTATAAACATTTGGGTACACGTGCCTTTGTTACAGAATGACCTTTTTTCCTTTGGGTATATGCCCAATAATGGGATTGCTGGGTCAAATGGCAGGTCTACTTGAATCTGTTTAAGATACCTCCATAATGCTTTCCACAGGGGTTGCACTAGTTTGCAGTCCCACCAGCAGTGAATTAGTGTTCCTGTCTCTCCACACCCACGCCAACATGTGTTGTTTTGGGTTTTTTTGATAAAGGCCATTCTCACTGGGGTTAAGTGATATCTCATTGTGGTTTTGATTTGCATTTCCCTGATGATTAGAGATGTTGAACACTTTTTCATATGTTTGTTAGCCATTTTTATATCTTCTTTTGAAAAATTTCTATTCATGTCCTTTGCCCACTTTTTGATAGGGTTGCTTGATTTTTTCTTGCTGATTTTCCTGAGTTCTAAATAGATTCTTGTTATCAGTCCTTTATCTGATGTGTAGTATGCAAAAATTTTTTCCCATTCTGTAGGTGGTCTGTTTATTCTCTGGACTGTTTCTTTGGCTGTGCAGAAGCTTTTTAATTTAATCATGTCCCATTCATTTATTTTTGTTGCTGCTGTGATTGCCTTGGGGGTCTTCTTCATAAATTCTTTGCCTAGGCCAATGTCTGTAAGAGTCTTTCCTACATTTTCTTCTAGAATTCTGATTGTATCACGCCTAAGGTTTAAGTCTGTTATCCACCGTGATTTGATTTTTGTGAGAGGTGAAAGCTGTGGGTCCTGTTTCAGTCTTCTGCAAGTGGCTAACCAATTCTCCCAGCACCATTTGTTGAATAGGGATTCTTGTCCCCAGAGTATATTCTTTCCCGCTTTGTCAAAAATTAGGTGACTATATGAGGATGGTTCTATATTTGGATTTTCTGTTGTGTTCCACTGGTCTGTGTCCCTGCACTTGTGCCAATACCAGGCTGTTTTAAGAACCACGGCCTTGTAGTATAGTTTGAGGTCTGGCAAATTAATACCTCCCATTTTGTTTTTATTGCTTAAAATTGCTTTTGCTATACGGGGTCTTCTTTGATTCCATACAAAGTGTATAATTATTTTCTCTATGTCTGTAAAGAATGATGTTGGTAATTTAATAGGGATTGCATTGAATTTGTAGATCACTTTGGGTAGTATAGACATTTTAACAATGTTGATTCTTCCGATCCACGAGCATGGTATATTTTTCCATCTATTTGCAAGTTCTGCTATTTCTTTTCTGAGTGTTTCATAGTTTTCCTTATAGAGGTCCTTTACCTCTTTAGTTAGATATATACCTAGATATTTTATTTTCTTTGTTGCTATTTTGAAGGGTATTGAGTCTTTAATTTGGTTTTCCGATTGACTGTTATTGGCATATATAAATGCCTCTGATTTGTGTATATTAATTTTGTAGCCTGAGACTTTGCTGTATTCGTTAATCAATTCCAGGAGTCTCTTGGTTGAATCCTGGGGGTTTTCCAGATATAACATCATATCATCAGCAAAAAGTGAGAGTTTGATCTCTTCCTTCCCTATTTGGACTCCCTTGATTCTGCTCTCTTGCCTGATAGCTCTCGCAAGGACTTCCAATACTATGTTGAAAAGTAATGGAGACAATGGGCAGCCCTGTCTGGTTCCAGTTCTAAGTGGGAGTGCTTTCAGTTTTTTCCCATTCAGTATGATGTTGGCTGTGGGTTTGTCATATATGGCTTGTATCATTTTTAGGTAGGTTCCATCAATGCCTATTTTGTTAAGCGTTTTTATCATAAAAGGGTGTTGAATTTTGTCAAATGCTTTTTCTGCATCTAATGAGAGTATCATATGATTTTTGTTTTTGCTTCTATTTATGTGGTGAATTACATTGATAGATTTACGTATGTTGAACCACCCCTGCATCTCTGGGATGAAGCCCACTTGGTCGTGGTGGATTACTTTTTTGATAAGTACTTGGATTCGATTTGCTAGTATTTTATTGAAAATTTTTGCATCTATATTCATGAGGGAAATTGGTCTGTAGTTCTCTATTTTTGTTGTGTCCTTTCCAGGTTTTGGTATTAATGTTATATTGGCTTGGTAGAACGTGTTGGGGAGAACTCCATCCTTCTCAATATTGGAGAATAGTTTATGTAGGATGGGCACCAGTTCTTCTTTGTATGTATGGTAAAATTCAGGTGTGAACCCATCTGGACCAGGGCTTTTCTTTTTGGGAAGGTTTTTTATTGCTGTTTCGATTTCAGTTCTTGATATTGGTCTGTTCAGGTACTCTATTTCTTCCTGGTTGAGCCTGGGAAGACTATGTGTCTCTAAAAATTTGTCCATTTCCTCCACGTTCTCCAGTTTGTGTGCATAAAGATTTTTGTAGAATTCATAGATGATATCTTGTATCTCTGTAGCATCGGTTGTGATTTCTCCTTTCATGTTCCTAATGGAGGTTATTAGAGATTTTACTTTTGTGCTCTTGGTTAGTCTAGCCAGAGGTGTGTCTATTTTGTTTATCTTTTCAAAGAACCAACTTTTTGTTTTATTAATTTCCCTTATAGTTTCTTTGTTGTCCTTTTCATTTAGTTCTGATTTGATCTTAGTAATTTCTTGCCTTCTGCTGGGTTTGGGATCGTTCTGTTCTTCTTTCTCCAGCTCTTTGAGTCTATTCGTTAGGTTGTCTATTTGCATGTTTTCTGTCTTTTTGATATAGGCATTTATGGATATGAATTTTCCTCTCAGGACTGCTTTAGCTGCATCCCATAGATTTTGATAAGTTGTATCTCTATTGTCATTTAATTCAAAGAAATTTTTGATTTCCATCTTGATTTCTTCTTTTATAGAATAATTATTCAGGAGAAGGTTATTTAGCTTCCATGACTTTGAGTAAGAGTGAGGGTTTCTGTTTGTGATCATTGTTACTTTTATTCCGCTGTGATCTGAGAAGATGCATGGTATAATTTCTATTTTTTTGAATTTTTGAAGACATGATTTATGTCCTAGGACATGGTCAATCTTAGAGAATGTCCTGTGAGCTGATGAGAAGAATGTATATTCTGTGGACTTTGGGTAGAATGTCCTATAGATGTCAGCCATGCCCATTTGTTCTAGCATTCTATTTAGGTCCATTATGTCTTTGTTTATTTTCTGTTTAGAGGATCTGTCCTGTACTGTCAGTGGGGTGTTAAAGTCTCCAGCTATTACAGTATTATTATCTATCATCTGGTTCAGATCTAGTAGGGTTTGCTTTATGAATCTAGGTGCACCTAGGTTGGGTGCATATATATTGAGTATAGTCATGGCTTCTTGTTGAATTGTGCCCTTGACCAGTATGTAGTAGCCATTTTTGTCTTTAATTATTTTTGTTGGTTTGAAAGCTAAGTTATTGGAAATTAAGATTGCCACACCAGCTTTCTTTTCGTTACCGTTTGCATGAAATACCGATTTCCATCCTTTTACTTTCAGTCTAAATGCATCTTTGCTCTTTAGGTGGGTTTCTTGGAGACAGCAGATACTTGGCTTGTGCTTTTTTATCCATTGGGACAGTCTATGTCTCTTGAGCGGGGAATTCAAGCCATTCACATTTATTGAGAAAACTGATAAGTGAGACGGTTTTTTGTTCAGCTTGTTGGGTAGAACTTCATTGCGATGTTTTCTCTCCTGAGCCATTGTGGTATCTGGAATTTGATCTTTAGCTCTTGAGTAGTTTTACATTCGTGGATCTTTCTTGTGCTGATCCGTGTGTAACTCTCTTTTGAGTACTTCTTGCAGGGCTGGTCTTGTCTTGGTGAATTCCTTCAACCTTTGTTTATCTGAGAATGTCTTGTTTTCTCCTTCGTATAGAAAACTTAGCTTAGCTGGGTACAAGATTCTAGGCTGGGCATTATTCTGTTTCAGAAGCGTGAAAATGGGGCCCCAACCTCTTCTTGCTTGTAAGGTTTCAGCTGAGAAATCTGGCGTAATTCTGATGGGTTTTCCTTTGTAAGTTACCTGTTTCTTTCTCCTTACAGCTCGGAGAAGGGACTCTTTAGTGGATATTTTGGTCAGCCTGATGACTACGTGGCGTGGTGTTTTCCTATTTGCTATGAATCTCCCAGGGGTCCTTTGAGCTTCTTGAATCTGTATGTCTAGAGTATTGGCAAGGCCTGGAAAATTTTCCTCGATTATGTCTTCAAATAGCTTGTCCAACCCTTGCTTATTATCTTCTTCGCCCTCAGGAATGCCAATAACTCTCAAGTTAGGTTTCTTCACATAATCCCACATTTCTTGAAGACTCAGATCATTTCTCTTACTTTTTTGATCTATCTCTGTGACTGACTTATTTAGTTGGAAGGAGTTGTCTTCAATTTCTGAGATTCTTTCCTCTGTTTGATCTACCCTGCTTTTGAGACTTTCCACAGTGTTTTGTAGCTCTCTGAGTGAATTCTTCATTTCTAGGAGTTCAGTTTGGTTTTTCTTCAATATTTCAATTTCTTTAGTGAATTTTTCCTCCAAATCCTGTATTTTTTTTGCATTTTCCTTGTGTTGTCTGTCCATTGATTCTTGTATATTATTCAGCTTGTTTATGATCCATAATTGGAATTCTTCCTGTGACATGTTGGTGTTTTGAGTCTGGTTTGTGTCAAATGGTTGAGAGCCGGTATTTCTCTTTGGGGGTGAGCTTTCTGTTTGATTCTTTGTGCTTCCTGTGTTTTTTCGCTGGGCCCTTCCCATCTAGATTGATCGTTGGATCTTTACTTATAGATTTAGTCTGGTTAACAGCACTCTCTGTGCTCTATTCTTAGGCTGTGGAGCAGGCTAGGTATATTGCTTCCTTTGGCAAGAGGGGAAGACTGTTGTGAATTGTTTAGAAATTTTTCTATTTCAGTTGGGGGACTGCTTCTGATGGGTCCATTCCTAGAGGATTGGAGTGATCCAAGACTGCTTTGGTGAGTTAGGACACTGTGTTGTAGTCTTTCAGAGGGCAGGTAGGGTCCACACTAGTAGTGGACCAAAATTCTCTTTGTTTGTTTGTTTCCCTTTGGTTCTTCCTCTATAGGGGTGGTTTCTGTCTCTATCTGCAGGAAAGATACTAGCTGTGGGGAGTGGATGGTGCCCTCGCTCGCTCAGCGCCCCATTTGCCGCAACTCCCACAGGCAAAAGTCTGCCTTGGCCCAATGTCCCCAGGGACCAGGCTCCACACTCTCACTTCTGGAGAAGTAGTCAATGTTTAGACGTGGGTGGGGACCCTATATAAGGTCTGTGGACCAGGGGAGGGGGCCGTCCAGGGAGCCTCTTGGCACCCTATTGCTCCGCAGTGACTTGGCTGTGGGCCCCAAGATGGCTATTGCGCGCCCGCAGATCGCCGGCGTTGGGAGTGACTACTCAGGTTCCGGTATGTACCAGAGCCAGGGGCCTGGCCCGTTCCCAAGCTCACCGTGGGTTTCCAGTTAGAAGGCAAAAAGAGAGAAGAAATAAGGAAAAAGAAAAAAGAAAAGAAAAGAAAAAAAGAAAAAAAGAAAAAAAAAAGGGAAGTGAAAAGAAAGAACAGAAGGAGAAGAAAAAGAAAGAGAAAAGAAAAGGAGAAGAGAAGAGGGAAAAAAAGGAAAGAGAAAAGAAAAAACAAAACAACAACAACAACAAAAAAAAAAAACAAAAGAAGCAAAATAAAACAAAACAAAACAAAGGAAAAACAAAAACCAAACTAACAAATAACACAAAGAGACCTAACCCAGAAACAGCGAAAACACAAACACAAAAGAACAAAAACAGAGCTACACAGCACTACAGCGCATCACTAAACGAAGGGATACACAATTCTGAAGTATATAGTTCAGCGGCTCAATGATTGTGTTTTTGCGCCTTAGCGCAGCTCCGCCCCTTCACGCCCGCTCCGTTGATTCCGGAGCGGCAACTCAATGTTTATTTTACGTCTTAGCACAGCTCCGCCCCTTCACGCCGAGTGCGGCCGGCGGAGATGGCGCGGGCCCAGAGACCAGCGGGGGGCGCCGGGGAGAGAGAGCCGCTGGGCACCTTATGGCTCCCGAGCGGTTCCGCCTTTGCTTTCAAGATGGCGCCCGCAGCGCTCCGGGGTCGGAGGGGGACCGGCTCCCCGGCAGGCAGAGACCAGGGACCGCCGCTGCCGGGGTGTTTGGCGGGCAAAGCCGCCGGGGGCCACCGGCTGAAGAAACACCGACAAAAGTAGCGCAGAGGTACAGCGCAATTCGCTGATCGGGGATTGTTCGTGCCCCTCCCCCTGGCACAGGTCCGTCCCTTCTCGCCAAGGACTGTCTCAGCCGAGACTTCCCAGGTTCCAAGCTATTCTCCCGAAAAAGCCTCCTGTCTGCAATGCCCTACGTCTCGCTCGGTGATTCTGCTCTGGCTTGCGAGGGGGTCTCCAAGCAATTGGGGGTGGAGGTCAGTGAGGAGCGCAAGCCCCTTTTCCTAAAGACTGCCCCTGCCCCACCTGGGGGCGGGCGCAGCCGCCTGCGCTCCGCTGGCTACTGTCTGTTCCGCGCCTTCCGCAGAGTTCCGCGATCTTAATTTCTGTTCACCTCAGACCTCACTTGCTCTGTTTGTCCCACGCTGATTCTCCGTGGATTCACACCGCTGTTCCTGTGTGGGAGCGGTCCTCTAGCGTTGTGGCAGGTCCGGATCCACGGTTCCTCGCCGGGGCGCAGATCCGAGCAGTCACCGCCACTCCGCCAACTTCGCTTGCTTTCTTAGAGTTTAGAAAGCCTGCAATCCTCCCATGCCATGCATGAAAGGAGGCTCTACCACTGTGTCCTGCATGAAACCCATGGGCCCATACCCAGAGAATGATAGAGTGGGTTCCCGGGTACAATCCCAGCCCCCTAAACTCCCCCGGCTCGCCTAATGCAGACAGGGTCCGTGCGCTAAGCATAAACAATACCTTTAACAGATAAGCCTAACCCTGAACACAACACCCAACCCTGTTCCTATTTCTCCCCTTAACACGTAAACCTCACCGTGCGCCTAACTTTAACCTCTTATCCTAACGTTAATGCATAACCCATTTCCTGAGAACAACCCCTATCCCATAATTCTAACCCTATCTCCTAGTCATCACTGTGACACCTAATTCTAAACCGCTAACCCTAACCGTAACCCTACCTACAACCCTAACACTGACAGTAACCCTTACTTCTAACCCCAACGCTATGCCTAACAAAAACCCAAACCTTGACCCTAACCCTTCACCCTAAACCCTAAGCCTTACCCTAACCCTTAACCCTAATCCTAATCCTAACCATTAAACCTAACCCTAGCTCTTAAAGCTAACCCTAAAACTTACCCTCACGACTAGACCTAACCCTGACATTAACCTAACACCTAACCCTAACCAGAACCCCTAAAGCTAACCCTGAACCCTATCCCTAACCCTAGCCGTAAACTTTAACCCTAAACCTAAGCCCAACCCGTAACCCTAATCCTATCCTTTTACCCTAAAACTAACCCCTAAACCTAACCCCTATACCTCACCCTAACTCTAACCCCAATCCTAATTCTAACCATACCCCTTCATAAAACACTAACTCCTAACTGCTAACCCTAACACTAACCAAAAACCCTAATCACTAATCCCTAACCCTAACGCTTAACCTTTACCCTAACCGTTAACCCTCACCCTAATTCTTAACACTGACCCTAACCTTAACCTTTAACTCTAAGCCTAACACTTAACCCTACAGTAAGGAAGACCCTTAATGCTAATGGGATCCCTTATCCCTAACCCTAACACTACAGCTAAAAATAACCCTAACCTTGGATCCTTAAACCTAACCCCTAACACTTACTTTAACCCCAAACCCTAACCCTAATCCTAAGCATTAAACCTAACCCTATCTCTTAACCCTAACGCTAGCCCTTACCCTAACGCCAAGATCTAACCCTAAATCTAACCTACCGCCTAATCCTAACTTTAAGCCCTAATGCTAACACTAACCCTGAACCCTAAACCTACCCGTAACCCTTAACACTAACCCTATCCGTGAACCTTAACCCTGACCCTAACCATTACCCGCACCCAAACATTTAACCCTGACCCTAACCCTAATCCTTAATGCTAATCCTAACACTAAACCCTAACCCTAAGCCCAACACTTAACCCTAATCCTATCCCTTAACCCTAACCCTAACCCTAACCCTAATGCTAACCTCTAAACGTAACCCTAACCGTGACCGGTAAACCTAACCCTAACCTCTAACACAAACCATAGCACATAACTCTAACCCTAAAACTAACCCTAACCCTAACCCTAAACCCTAACTCTTAACCTTAACACTAAGCGTTAACTCTCACGCTAACCTTTAATCCTAACCCTAATCCTAATCTTCAACCCTAAACCTAACACTTAACCCTAACCCTGTACCAAACCCTAACCCCTCATCTTAACCCTAACCGTAAACCTCAACCCTAAACCAAAGTGTAACCGTTAAACCTAAGAGTAATCTTTAACCCTAACCCTAATCCCTAACCCTAAGCCCTCACCCTAACACTAAACTTCATCCTTAACCCTAACCATAATCCTAACCCTAAATCTAATTCTCAGACTTCTTGCTTTCTTAGAGTTTAGAAAGCCTGCAATCCTCCCATGCCATGCGTGAAAGGAGGCTCTACCACTGTGTCCTGCATGAAACCCACGGGCCCATACCCAGAGTATGATAGAGTGGATTCCCGGGTACAATCCCAGCCCTCTAAACTCCCCCCGCCCGCCTAATGCAGACAGGGCCCGTGCGCTAAGCATAAACAATACCTTTAACAGATAACCCTAACGCTGAACATAACACCCAACCCTGTTCCTATTTCTCCCCTTAAAACGTAAACCTCACCGTGCGCCTAACTTTAACCTCTTATCCTAACGTTAATGCATAACCCATTTCCTGAAAACAACCCCTATCCCATAATTCTAACCCTATCTCCTAGTCATCATTGTGACACCTAATCCCTAACCCTAATTCTAAACCGCTAACCCTAACCGTAACTCTACCTACAACCCTAACATTGACAGTAACCCTTACTTCTAACCCCAACGCTATGCCTAACAAAAACCCTAACCCTTGACCCTAACCCTTCACCCTAATCCCTAAGCCTTACCCTAACCCTTAACCCTAATCCTAATCGTAACCATTAAAGCTCACCCTAGCTCTTAAAGCTAACCCTAAACCTTACCCTCACGACTAGACCTAACCCTGACACTAACCTAACACCTAACCCTCACCAGAACCCCTATAGCTAACCCTGAACCCTATCCCTAACCCTAGCAGTAAACTTTAACCCTAAACCTAAGCCCAACCCGTAACCCTAATCCTATCCTTTTACCCTAAAACTAACCCCTAAACCTAACCCCTATACCTCACCCTAACTCTAACCCCAATCCTAATTCTAACCATACCCCTTCATAAAACACTAACTCCTAACCGATAACCCTAACACTAACCAAAAACCCTAATCACTAATCCCTAACCCTAACGCTTAACCTTTACCCTAACCGTTAACCCTCACCCTAAATCTTAACACTGACCCTAACCATAACCTTTAACTCTAAGCCTAACCCTTAACCCTACAGGAAGGAAGACCCTTAATGATAATGGGATCCCTTATCCCTAACCCTAACACTACAGCTAAAAATAACCCTAACCTTGGATCCTTAAACCTAACCCCTAACACTTACTTTAACCCCAAACCCTAACCCTAATCCTAAGCATTAAACCTAACCCTATCTCTTAAACCTAACGCTAGCCCTTACCCTAACGCCTAGATCTAACCCTAAATCTAACCTACCGCCTAATCCTAACCTTAAGCCCTAATGCTAACACTAACCCTGAACCCAAAACCTACCCGTAACCCTTAACACTAACCCTATCCATGAACCTAAACCCTGACCCTAACCATTACCTGCACCCAAGCATTTAACCCTAACCCTAACCCTAATCCTTAATGCTAACCCTAACACTAAACCCTAACCCTAAGCCCAACACTTATCCCTAATCCTATCCCTTAACCCTAACCCTAACCCTAATGCTACCCCCTAAACGTAACCCTAACCGTGACCAGTAAACCTAACCCTAACCTCTACAACAAACGATAGCACATAACTCTAACCCTAAAACTAACCCTAACCCTAACCCTAACTCTAAACCCTAACTCTTAACCTTAACACTAAGCGTTAACTCTCACGCTAACCTTTAATCCTAACCCTAATCCTAATCTTCAACCCTAAACCTAACACTTAACCCTAACCCTGTACCAAACCCTAACCCCTCACCTTAACCCTAACCCTCAACCCTAAACCAAAGTGTAACCGTTAAACCTAAGAGTAACCTTTAACCCTAACCCTAATCCCTAACCCTAAGCCCTCACCCTAACACTAAACTTCATCCTTAACCCTAACCAGAATCCTAACCCTAAATCTAATTCTCAGACTTCTTGCTTTCTTAGAGTTTAGAAAGCCTGCAATCCTCCCATGCCATGCGTGAAAGGAGGCTCTACCACTGTGTCCTGCATGAAACCCACGGGCCCATACCCAGAGTATGATAGAGTGGGTTCCCGGGTACAATCCCAGCCCCCTAAACTCCCGCCGCCCGCCTAATGCAGACAGGGCCCGTGCGCTAAGCATAAACAATACCTTTAACAGATAACCCTAACCCTGAACATAACACCCAACCCTGTTCCTATTTCTCCCCTTAACACGTAAACCTCACCGTGCGCCTAACTTTAACCTCTTATCCTAACGTTAATGCATAACCCATTTCCTGAGAACAACCCCTATCCCATAATTCTAACCCTATCTCCTAGTCATCACTGTGACACCTAATCCCTAACCCTAATTCTAAACCGCTAACCCTAACCGTAACCCTACCTACAACCCTAACACTGACAGTAACCCTTACTTCTAACCCCAACGCTATGCCTAACAAAAACCCTAACCCTTGACCCTAACCCGTCACCCTAACCCCTAAGCCTTACCCTAACCCTTAACCCTAATCCTAATCCTAACCATTAAACCTAACCCTAGCTCTTAAAGCTAACCCTAAACCTTACCCTCACGACTAGACCTAACCCTGACACTAACCTAACACCTAACCCTAACCAGAACCCCTAAAACTAACCCTGAACCCTATCCCTACCCCTAGCAGTAAACTTTAACCCTAATCCTAAGCCCAACCCGTAACCCTAATCCTATCCTTTTACCCTAAAACTAACCCCTAAACCTAACCCCTATACCACACCCTAACTCTAACCCCAATCCTAATTCTAACCATACCCCTTCATAAAACACTAACTCCTAACCGCTAACCCTAACACTAACCAAAATCCCTAATCACTAATCCCTAACCCTAACGCTTAACCTTTACCCTAACCGTTAACCCTCACCCTAAATCTTAACACTGACCCTAACTTTAACCTTTAACGCTAAGCCTAACTCTTAACCCTACAGTAAGGAAGACCCTTAATGCTAATGGGATCCCTTATCCCTAACCCTAACACTACAGCTAAAAATAACCCTAACCTTGGATCCTTAAACCTAACCCCTAACACTTACTTTAACCCCAAACCCTAACCCTAATCCTAAGCATTAAACCTAACCCTATCTCTTAACCCTAACGCTAGCCCTTACCCTAACACCTAGATCTCACCTTAAATCTAACCTACCGCCTAATCCTAATCTTAAGCCCTAATGCTAACACTAACCCTGAACCCTAAACCTACCGGTAACCCTTAACACTAACCCTATCCGTGAGCCTTAACCCTGACCCTAACCGTTACACGCACCCAAGCATTTAACCCTGACACTAACCCTAATCCTTAATGCTAACCCTAACACTAAACCCTAACCCTAAGCCCAACACTTATCCCTAATCCTATCCCTTAACCCTAACCCTAACCCTAATACTACCCCCTAAACGTAACCCTAACCGTGACCAGTAAACCAAACCCTAACCTCTAACACAAACCATAGAACATAACTCTAACCCTAAAACTAACCCTAACCCTAACCCTAACCCTAAACCCTAACTCTTAACCTTAACCCTAAGCGTTAATTCTCACGCTAACCTTTAATCCTAACCCTAATCCTAATCTTCAACCCTAAACCTAACACTTAACCCTAACCCTGTACCAAACCCTAACACCTCATCTTAACCCTAACCGTAAACCTCAACCCTAAACCAAAGTGTAACCGTTAAACCTACGAGTAATCTTTAATCCTAACCCTATTCCCTAACCCTAAGCCCTCAACCTAATACTAAACTTCATCCTTAACCCTAACCAGAATCCTAACCCTAAATCTAATTCTCAGACTTCCTGCTGTCTTAGAGTTTAGAAAGCCTGCAATCCTCCCATGCCATGCGTGAAAGGAGGCTCTACCACTGTGTCCTGCATGAAACCCACGGGCCCATACCCAGAGTATGATAGAGTGGGTTCCCGGGTACAAACCCAGCCCCCTAAACTCCCCCCGCCCGCCTAATGCAGACAGGGCCCGTGCGCTAAGCATAAACAATACCTTTAACAGATAACCCTAACCCTGAACATAACACCCAACCCTGTTCCTATTTCTCCCCTTAACACGTAAACCTCACCGTGCGCCTAACTTTAACTTCTTATCCTACGTTAATGCATAACCCGTTTCCTGAGAACAACCCCTATCCCATAATTCTAACCCTATCTCCTAGTCATCACTGTGACACCTAATCCCTAACCCTAATTCTAAACCGCTAACCCTAACCGTAACCCTACCTACAACCCTAACACTGACAGTAACACTTACTACTAACACCAACGCTATGCCTAACAAAAACCCTAACCCTTCACCCTAACCCTTCACCCTAACCCTTCCCCCTAACCCCTAAGCCTTACCCTAACCCTTAACCCTAATCCTAATCCTAACCATTAAACCTAACCCTAGCTCTTAAAGCTAACCCTAAACCTTACCCTCACGACTAGACCTAACCCTGACACTAACCTAACACCTAACCCTAACCAGAACCCCTAAAGCTAACCCTGAACCCTATCGCTAACCCTAGCAGTAAACTTTAACCCTAAACCTAAGCCCAACCCGTAACCCTAATCCTATCCTTTTACCCTAAAACTAACCCCTAAACCTAACCCCTATACCTCACCCTAACTCTAACCCCAATCCTAATTCTAACCATACCCCTTCATAAAACACTAACTCCTAACCGCTAACCCTAACACTAACCAAAAACCCTAATCACTAATCCCTAACCCTAACGCTTAACCTTTACCCTCACCGTTATCCCTCACCCTAAGTTTTAACAGTGACCCTAACCTTAACTTTAACTCTAAGCCTAACCCTTAACCCTACAGTAAGGAAGACCCTTAATGCTAATGGGATCCCTTATCCCTAACCCTAACACTACAGCTAAAAATAACCCTAACCTTGGATCCTTAAACCTAACCCCTAACACTTACTTTAACCCCAAACCCTAACCCTAATCCTAAGCATTCAACCAAACCCTATCTCTTAACCCTAACGCTAGGCCTTACCCTAACGCCTAGATCTAACCCTAAATCTAACCTACCGCCTAATCCTAACCTTAAGCCCTAATGCTAACACTAACCCTGAACTCTAAACCTACCCGTAACCCTTAACACTAACCCTATCCGTGAACCTAAACCCTGACCCTAACCATTACCCGCACCCAAGCATTTAACCCTAACCCTAACCCTAATCCTTAATGCTAACCTTAACACTAAACCCTAACCCTAAGCCCAACACTTAACCCTAATCCTATCCCTTAACCCTAACCGTAACCCTAATGCTAACCCCTAAACGTAACCCTAACCGTGACCAGTAAACCTAACCCTAACCTCTAACACAAACCATAGCACATAACTCTAACCCTAAAACTAACCCTAACCCTAACCCTAACCCTAAACCTTAACTCTTAACCTTAACCCTAAGCGTTAACTCTCACGCTAACCTTTAATCCTAACCCTAATCCTAATCTTCAACCCTAAACCTAACACTTAACCCTAACCCTGTACCAAACTCTAACCCCTCATCTTAACCCTAAGCGTAAACCTCAACCCTAAACCAAAGTGTAACCGTTAAACCTAAGAGTAACCTTTAACCCTAACCCTAATCCCTAACCCTAAGCCCTCACCCTAACACTAAACTTCATCCTTAACCCTAACCAGAATCCTAACCCTAAATCTAATTCTCAGACTTCTTGCTTTCTTAGAGTTTAGAAAGCCTGCAATCCTCCCATGCCTTGCGTGAAAGGAGGCTCTACCACTGTGTCCTGCATGAAACCCACGGGCCCATACCCAGAGTATGATAGAGTGGGTTCCCGGGTACAATCCCAGCCCCCTAAACTCCCCCCGTCCGCCTAATGCAGACAGGGCCCGTGCGCTAAGCATAAACAATACCTTTAACAGATAACCCTAACCCTGAACATAACACCCAACCCTGTTCCTATTTCTCCCCTTAACACGTAAACCTCACCGTGCGCCTAACTTTAACCTCTTATCCTAACGTTAATGCATAACCCATTTCCTGAGAACAACCCCTATCCCATAATTCTAACCCTATCTCCTAGTCATCACTGTGACACCTAATCCCTAACCCTAATTCTAAACCGCTAACCCTAACCGTAACCCTACCTACATCCCTAACACTGACAGTAACCCTTACTTCTAACCCCAACGCTATGCCTAGCAAAAACCCTAACCCTTAATCCTAACCCTTCACCAAACCCCTAAGCCTTACCCTAACCCTTAACCCTAATCCTAATCCTAACCATTAAACCTAACCCTAGCTCTTAAAGCTAACCCTAAACCTTACCCTCACGACTAGACCTAACCCTGACACTAACCTAACACCTAACCCTAACCAGAACCCCTAAAGCTAACCCTGATCCCTATCCCTAACCCTAGCAGTAAACTTTAACCCTAAACCTCAGCCCAACCCGTAACCCTAATCCTATCCTTTTACCCTAAAACTAACCCCGAAACCTAACCCCTATACCTCACCCTAACTCTAACCCCAATCCTAATTCTAACCATACCCCTTCATAAAACACTAACTCCTAACCGCTAACCCTAACACTAACCAAAATCCCTAATCACTAATCCCTAACCCTAACGCTTAACCTTTACCCTAAGCGTTAACCCTCACCCTAAATCTTAACACTGACCCTAACCTTAACCTTTAACTCTAAGCCTAACACTTAACCCTACAGTAAGGAAGACCCTTAATGCTAATGGGATCCCTTATCCCTAACCCTAACACTACAGCTAAAAATAACCCTAACCTTGGATCCTTAAACCTAACCCCTAACACTTACTTTAACCCCAAACCCTAACCCTAATCCTAAGCATTAAACCTAACCCTATCTCTTAACCCTAACGCTAGCCCTTACCCTAACGCCTAGATCTAACCCTAAATCTAACCTACCGCCTAATCCTAACCTTAAGCCCTAATGCTAACACTAACCCTGAACCCTAAACCTACCCGTAACCCTTAACACTAACCCTATCCGTGAACCTTAACCCTGACCCTAACCATTACCCGCACCCAAGCATTTAACCCTGACTCTAACCCTAATCCTTAATGCTAACCCTAACACTAAACCCTAACCCTAAGCCCAACACTTATCCCTAATCCTATCCCTTAACCCTAACCCTAAATCTAATGCTACCCCCTAAACGTAACCCTAACCGTGACCAGTAAATCTAACCCTAACCTCTAACACAAACCATAGCACATAACTCTAACCCTAAAACTAACCCTAACCCTAACCCTAACCCTAAATCCTAACTCCTAACATTAACCCTCAGCGTTAACTCTCACGCTAACCTTTAATCCTAACCCTAATCCTAATCTTCAACCCTAAATAAAACACTTAACCCTAAACCTGTACCAAACCCTAACCCCTCATCTTAACCCTAACCGTAAACCTCAACTCTAAACCAAAGTGTAACCGCTAAACCTAAGAGTAACCTTTAACCCTAACCCTAATCCCTAACCCTAAGCCCTCACCCTAACACTAAACTTCATCCTTAACCCTAACCATAATCCTAACCCTAAATCTAATTCTCAGACTTCTTTCTTTCTTAGAGTTTAGAAAGCCTGCAATCCTCCCATGCCATGCGTGAAAGGAGGCTCTACCACTGTGTCCTGCATGAAACCCACGGGCCCATACACAGAGTATGATAGAGTGGGTTCCCGGGTACAATCCCAGCCCCCTAAACTCCCCCCGCCCGCCTAATGCAGACAGGGCCCGTGCGCTAAGCATAAACAATACCTTTAACAGATAACCCTAACCCTGAACATAACACCCAACCTTGTTCCTATTTCTCCCCTTAACACGTAAACCTCACCCTGTGCCTAACTTTAACCTCTTATCCTAACGTTAATGCATAACCCATTTCCTGAGAACAACCCCTATCCCATAATTCTAACCCTATCTCCTAGTCATCACTGTGACACCTAATCCCTAACCCTAATTCTAAACCGCTAACCCTAACCTTAACCCTACCTACAACCCTAACACTGACAGTAACCCTTACTTCTAAACCCAACGCTATGCCTAACAAAAACCCTAACCCTTGACCCCAACCCTTCACCCTAACCCCTAAGCCTTACCCTAACCCTTAACCCTAAAACTAATCCTAACCATTAAACCTAACCCTAGCTCTTAAAGCGAACCCTAAACCTTACCCTCACGACTAGACCTAACCCTGACACTAACCTAACACCTAACCCTAACCAGAACCCCTAAAGCTAACCCTGAACCCTATCCCTACCCCTAGCAGTAAACTTTAACCCTAAACCTAAGCCCAACCCGTAACCCTAATCCTATCCTTTTACCCTAAAACTAACCCCTAAACCTAACCGCTATACCTCACCCTAACTCTAACCCCAATCCTAATTCTAACCATACCCCTTCATAAAACACTAACTCCTAACCGCTAACCCTAACACTAACCAAAAACCCTAATCACTCCTCCCTATCCCCAACGCTTAACCTTTACCCTAACCGTTAACCCTCACCCTAAATCTTAACACTGACCCTAACCTTAACCTTTAACTCTAAGCCTAACCCTTAACCCTACAGTAAGGAAGACCCTTAATGCTAATGGGATCCCTTATCCCTAACCCTAACACTACAGCTAAAAATAACCCTAACCTTGGATCCTTAAACCTAACCCCTAACACTTACTTTAACCCCAAACCCTAACCCTAATCCTAAGCATTCAACCTAAACCTATCTCTTAACCCTAACTCTAGCCCTTACCCTAACGCCTAGATCTAACCCTAAATCTAACCTACCGCCTAATCCTAACCTTAAGCCCTAATGCTAACACTAACCCTGAACCCTAAACCTACCCGTAACCCTTAACACTAACCCTATCCGTGAACCTTAACCCTGACCCTAACCATTACCCGCACCCAAGCATTTAACCCTGATTCTAACCCTAATCCTTAATGCTAACCCTAACACTAAACCCTAACCCTAAGCCCAACACTTAACCCTAAACCTATCCCTTAACCCTAACCCTAACCCTAATGCTACCCCCTAAACGTAACCCTAACAGTGACCAGTAAACCTAACCCTAACCTCTAACACAAACCATAGCACATAACTCTAACCCTAAAACTAACCCTAACCCTAACCCTAACCCTAAAGCCTAACACTTAACCTTAACCCTAAGCGTTAACTCTCACGCTAACCTTTAATCCTAACCCTAATCCTAATCTTCAACCCTAAAGCTAATACTTAATGCTAACCCTGTAACAAACCCTAACCCCTCATCTTAACCCTAACCGTAAACCTCAACCCTAAACCAAAGTGTAACCGTTAAACCTAAGAGTAACCTTTAACCCTAACCCTATTCCCTAAACCTAAGCCCTCACCCTAACACTAAACTTCATCCTTAACCCTAACCAGAATCCTAACCCTAAATCTAATTCTCAGACTTCTTGCTTTCTTAGAGTTTAGAAAGCCTGCAATCCTCCCATGCCATGCGTGAAAGGAGGCTCTACCACTGTGTCCTGCATGAAACCCACGGGCCCATACCCAGAGTATGATAGAGTGGGTTCCCAGTACAATCCCAGCCCCCTAAACTACCCCCGCCCGCCTAATGCAGACAGGGCCCGTGCGCTAAGCATAAACAATACCTTTAACAGATAACCCTAACCCTGAACATAACACCCAACCCTGTTCCTATTTCTCCCCTGAACACGTAAACCTGACCGTGCACCTAACTTTAACCTCTTATGCTAACGTTAATGCATAACCAATTTCCTGAGAACAACCCCTATCCCATAATTCTAACCCTATCTCCTAGTCATCACTGTGACACCTAATCCCTAACCCTAATTCTAAACCGCTAACCCTAACCGTAACCCTACCTACACCCCTAACACTGACAGTAACCCTTACTTCTAACCCCAACGCTATGCCTAACAAAAACCCTAACCCTTGACCCTAACCCTTCACACTAACCTCTAAGCCTTACCCTAACCCTTAACCCTAATCCTAATCCTAACCATTAAACCTAACCCTAGCTCTTAAAGCTAACCCTAAACCTTACCCTCACGACTGGACCTAACCCTGACATTAACCTAACACCTAACCCTAACCAGAACCCCTAAAGCTAACCCTGAACCCTATCCCTACCCCTAGCAGTAAACTTTAACCCTAAACCTAAGCCCAACCCGTAACCCTAATCCTATCCTTTTACCCTAAAACTAACCCCTAAACCTAACCGCTATACCTCACCCTAACTCTAACCCCAATCCTAATTCTAACCATACCCCTTCATAAAACACTAACTCGTAACCGCTAACCCTAACACTAACCAAAAACCCTAATCACTCCTCCCTATCCCCAATGCTTAACCTTTACCCTAACCGTTAACCCTCACCCTAAATCTTAACACTGACCCTAACCTTAACCTTTAACTCTAAGCCTAACACTTAACCCTACAGTAAGGAAGACCCTTAATGCTAATGGGATCCCTTATCCCTAACCCTAACACTACAGCTAAAAATAACCCTAACCTTGGATCCTTAAACCTAACCCCTAACACTTACTTTAACCCCAAACCCTAACCCTAATCCTAAGCATTAAACCTAACCCTATCTCTTAACCCTAACGCTAGCCCTTACCCTAACGCCTAGATCTAACCCTAAATCTAACCTACCGCCTAATCCTAACCTTAAGCCCTAATGCTAACACTAACCCTGAACCCTAAACCTACCCGTAACCCTTAACACTAACCCTATCCGTGAACCTTAACCCTGACCCTAACCATTACCCGCACCCAAGCATTTAACCCTGATTCTAACCCTAATCCTTAATGCTAACCCTAACACTAAACCCTAACCCTAAGCCCAACACTTAACCCTAAACCTATCCCTTAACCCTAACCCTAACCCTGATGCTAACTCCTAAACGTAACCCTATCCGTGACCAGTAAACCTAACCCTAACCTCTAACACAAACCATAGCACATAACTCTAACCCTAAAACTAACCCTAACCCTAACCCTAACCCTAAACCTTAACACTTAACCTTAACCCTAAGCGTTAACTCTCACGCTAACCTTTAATCCTAACCCTAATCCTAATCTTCAACCCTAAACCTAACACTTAACCCTAACCCTGTACCAAACCCTAACCCCTCATCTTAACCCTAAGCGTAAACCTCAACCCTAAACCAAAGTGTAACCGTTAAACCTAAGAGTAACCTTTAACCCTAACCCTAATCCCTAACCCTAAGCCCTCACCCTAACACTAAACTTCATCCTTAACCCTAACCAGAATCCTAACCCTAAATCTAATTCTCAGACTTCTTGCTTTCTTAGAGTTTAGAAAGCCTGCAATCCTCCCATGCCTTGCGTGAAAGGAGGCTCTACCACTGTGTCCTGCATGAAACCCACGGGCCCATACCCAGAGTATGATAGAGTGGGTTCCCGGGTACAATCCCAGCCCCCTAAACTCCCCCCGCCCGCCTAATGCAGACAGGGCCCGTGCGCTAAGCATAAACAATACCTTTAACAGATAACCCTAACCCTGAACATAACACCCAACCCTGTTCCTATTTCTCCCCTTAACACGTAAACCTCACCGTGCGCCTAACTTTAACCTCTTATCCTAACGTTAATGCATAACCCATTTCCTGAGAACAACCCCTATCCCATAATTCTAACCCTATCTCCTAGTCATCACTGTGACACCTAATCCCTAACCCTAATTCTAAACCGCTAACCCTAACCGTAACCCTACCTACAACCCTAACACTGACAGTAACCCTTACTTCTAACCCCAACGCTATGCCTAGCAAAAACCCTAACCCTTGATCCTAACCCTTCACCAAACCCCTAAGCCTTACCCTAACCCTTAACCCTAATCCTAATCCTAACCATTAAACCTAACCCTAGCTCTTAAAGCTAACCCTAAACCTTACCCTCACGACTAGACCTAACCCTGACACTAACCTAACACCTAACCCTAACCAGAACCCCTAAAGCTAACCCTGATCCCTATCAATATCCCAAGCAGTAAACTTTAACCCTAAACCTCAGCTCAACCCGTAACCCTAATCCTATCCTTTTACCCTAAAACTAACCCCGAAACCTAACCCCTATACCTCACCCTAACTCTAACCCCAATCCTAATTCTAACCATACCCCTTCATAAAACACTAACTCCTAACCGCTAACCCTAACACTAACCAAAAACCCTAATCACTAATCCCTAACCCTAACGCTTAACCTTTACCCTAAGCGTTAACCCTCACCCTAAATCTTAACACTGACCCTAACCTTAACCTTTAACTCTAAGCCTAACCCTTAACCCTACAGTAAGGAAGACCCTTAATGCTAATGGGATCCCTTATCCCTAACCCTAACACTACAGCTAAAAATAACCCTAACCTTGGATCCTTAAACCTAACCCCTAACACTTACTTTAACCCCAAACCCTAACCCTAATCCTAAGCATTAAACCTAACCCTATCTCTTAACCCTAACGCTAGCCCTTACCCTAACGCCTAGATCTAACCCTAAATCTAAACTACCGCCTAATCCTAACCTTAAGCCCTAATGCTAACACTAACCCTGAACCCTAAACCTACCCGTAACCCTTAACACTAACCCTATCCGTGAACCTTAACCCTGACCCTAACCATTACCCGCACCCAAGCATTTAACCCTGACTCTAACCCTAATCCTTAATGCTAACCCTAACACTAAACCCTAACCCTAAGCCCAACACTTATCCCTAAACCTATCCCTTAACCCTAACCCTAACCCTAATGCTACCCCCTAAACGTAACCCTAACCGTGACCAGTAAACCTAACCCTAACCTCTAACACAAACCATAGCACATAACTCTAACCCTAAAACTAACCCTAACCCTAAACGTAACCCTAAATCCTAACTCCTAACCTTAACCCTCAGCGTTAACTCTCACGCTAACCTTTAATCCTAACCCTAATCCTAATCTTCAACCCTAAATAAAACACTTAACCCTAAACCTGTACCAAACCCTAACCCCTCATCTTAACCCTAACCGTAAACCTCAACTCTAAACCAAAGTGTAACCGCTAAACCTAAGAGTAACCTTTAACCCTAACCCTAATCCCTAACCCTAAGCCCTCACCCTAACACTAAACTTCATCCTTAACCCTAACCATAATCCTACCCCTAAATCTAATTCTCAGACTTCTTTCTTTCTTAGAGTTTAGAAAGCCTGCAATCCTCCCATGCCATGCGTGAAAGGAGGCTCTACCACTGTGTCCTGCATGAAACCCACGGGCCCATACCCAGAGTATGATAGAGTGGGTTCCCGGGTACAATCCCAGCCCCCTAAACTCCCCCCGCCCGCCTAATGCAGACAGGGCCCGTGCGCTAAGCATAAACAATACCTTTAACAGATAACCCTAACCCTGAACATAACACCCAACCTTGTTCCTATTTCTCCCCTTAACACGTAAACCTCACCGTGTGCCTAACTTTAACCTCTTATCCTAACGTTAATGCATAACGCATTTCCTGAGAACAACCCCTATCCCATAATTCTAACCCTATCTCCTAGTCATCACTGTGACACCTAATCCCTAACCCTAATTCTAAACCGCTAACCCTAACCTTAACCCTACCTACAACCCTAACACTGACAGTAACCCTTACTTCTAAACCCAACGCTATGCCTAACAAAAACCCTAACCCTTGACCCCAACCCTTCACCCTAACCCCTAAGCCTTACACTAACCCTTAACCCTAAAACTAATCCTAACCATTAAACCTAACCCTAGCTCTTAAAGCGAACCCTAAACCTTACCCTCACGACTAGACCTAACCCTGACACTAACCTAACACCTAACCCTAACCAAACCCCTAAAGCTAACCCTGAACCCTATCCCTAACCCCAGCAGTAAACTTTCACCCTAAGCCTAAGCCCAACCCGTAACCCTAATCCTATCCTTTTACCCTAAAACTAACCCCGAAACCTAACCCCTATACCTCACCCTAACTCCTACCCCAATCCTAATTCTAACCATACCCCTTCATAAAACACTAACTCCTAACCGATAACCCTAACACTAACCAAAAACCCTAATCACTAATCCCTAACCCTAACGCTTAACCTTTACCCTAACCATTAACCCTCACCCTAAATCTTAACACTGACCCTAACCTAACCTTTAACTCTAAGCCTAACACTTAACCCTACAGTAAGGAAGACCTTTAATGCTAATGGGATCCCTTATCCCTAACCCTAACACTACAGCTAAAAATAACCCTAACCTTGGATCCTTAAACCTGACCCCTAACACTTACTTTAACCCCAAATCCTAACCCTAATCCTAAGCATTAAACCTAACCCTATCTCTTAACCCTAACGCTAGCCCTTACCCTAACGCCTAGATCTAACCCTAAATCTAACCTACCGCCTAATCCTAACCTTAAGCCCTAATGCTAACTCTTACCCTGAACCCTAAACCTACCCGTAACCCTTAACACTAACCCTATCCGTGAACCTTAACCCTGACCCTAACCATTACCCGCACCCAAGCATTTAACCCTGACCCTAACCCTAACCCTTAATGCTAACCCTAACACTAAACCCTAACCCTAAGCCCAACACTTATCCCTAATCCTATCCCTTAACCCTAAACCTAACCCTAATGCTACCCCCTAAACGTAACCCTATCCGTGACCAGTAAACCTATCCCTAACCTCTAACAGAAACCATAGCACATAAATCTAACCCTAAAACTAACCCTAACCCTAACCCTAACCCTAAACCCTAACTCTTAACCTAAACCCTAAGCGTTAACTCTCACGCTAACCTTTAATCCTAACCCTAATCCTAATCTTCAACCCTAAACCTAACACTTAACCCTAACCCTGTACCAAACCCTAACCCCTCATCTTAACCCTAACCGTAAACCTCAACCCTAAACCAAAGTGTAACCGTTAAACCTAAGAGTAACCTTTAACCCTAACCCTATTCCCTAACCCTAAGCCCTCACCCTAACACTAAACTTCATCCTTAACCCTAACCAGTATCCTAACCCTAAATCTAATTCTCAGACTTCTTGCTTTCTTAGAGTTTAGAAAGCCTGCAATCCTCCCATGCCATGCGTGAAAGGAGGCTCTACCACTGTGTCCTGCATGAAACCCACGGGCCCATACCCAGAGTATGATAGAGTGGGTTCCCGGGTACAATCCCTGCCCCCTAAACTCCCCCCGCCCGCCTAATGCAGACAGGGCCCGTGCGCTAAGCATAAACAATACCTTTAACAGATAACCCTAACCCTGAACATAACACCCAACCCTGTTCCTATTTCTCCCCTTAACACGTAACCCTCACCGTGCGCCTAACTTTAACCTCTTATCCTAACGTTAATGCATAACCCATTTCCTGAGAACAACCCCTATCCCATAATTCTAACCCTATCTCCTAGTCATCACTGTGACACCTAATCCCTAACCCTAATTCTAAACCGCTAACCCTAACCTTAACCCTACCTACAACCCTAACACTGACAGTAACCCTTACTTCTAACCCCAACGCTATGCCTAACAAAAACCCTAACCCTTGACCCCAACCCTTCACCCTAAGCCCTAAGCCTTACCCTAACCCTTAACCCTAAAACTAATCCTAACCATTAAACCTAACCCTAGCTCTTAAAGCTAACCCTAAACCTTACCCTCACGACTAGACCTAACCCTGACACTAACCTAACACCTAACCCTAACCAGAACCCCTAAAGCTAACCCTGAACCCTATCCCTAACCCCAGCAGTAAACTTTAACGCTAAACCTAAGCCCAACCCGTAACCCTAATCCTATCCTTTTACCCTAAAACTAACCCCTAAACCTAACCCCTACACCTCACCCTAACTCTAACCCCAATCCTAATTCTAATCATACCCCTTCATAAAACACTAACTCCTAACCGCTAACCCTAACACTAACCAAAAACCCTAATCACTAATCCCTAACCCTAACGCTTAACCTTTACACTAACTGTTAACCCTCACCCTAAATCTTAACACTGACCCTAACCTTAACCTTTAACTCTAAGCCTAACCCTTAACCCTACAGTAAGGAAGACCCTTAATGCTAATGGGATCCCTTATCCCTAACCCTAACACTACAGCTAAAAATAACCCTAACCTTGGATCCTTAAACCTAACCCCTAACACTTACTTTAACCCCAAACCCTAACCCTAATCCTAAGCATTAAACCTAACCCTATCTCTTAACCCTAACGCTAGCCCTTACCCTAACGCCTAGATCTAACCCTAAATCTAACCTACCGCCTAATCCTAACCTTAAGCCCTAATGCTAACACTAACCCTGAACCCTAAACCTACCCGTAACTCTTAACACTAACCCTATCCGTGAACCTTAACCCTGACCCTAACCATTACCCGCACCCAAGCATTTAACCCTGATTCTAACCCTAATCCTTAAAGATAAACCTAACACTAAACCCTAACCCTAAGCCCAACACTTAATCCTAATCCTATCCCTTAACCCTAACCCTAATCCTAATGCTACCCCCTAAACGTAACCCTAACCGTGACCAGTAAACTTAACCCTAACCTCTAACACAAAACATAGCACATAACTCTAACCCTAAAACTAACCCTAACCCTAACCCTAACCCTAAACCCTAACTCTTAACCTTAACCCTAAGGGTTAACTCTCACGCTAACCTTTAATCCTAACCCTAATCCTAATCTTAAACCCTAAACCTAACACTTAACCCTAACCCTGTACCAAACCCTAACCCCTCATCTTAACCCTAACCGTAAACCTCAACCCTAAACCAAAGTGTAACCGGTAAACCTAAGAGTAACCTTTAACCCTAACCCTAACCCCTAACCCTAAGCCCTCACCCTAACACTAAACTTCATCCTTAACCCTAACCAGAATCCTAACCCTAAATCTAATTCTCAGACTTCTTGCTTTCTTAGAGTTTAGAAAGCCTGCAATCCTCCCATGCCATGCGTGAAAGGAGGCTCTACCCCTGTGTCCTGCGTGAAACCCATGGGCCCATACCCAGAGTATGATAGAGTGGGTTCCCGGGTACAATCCCAGACCCCTAAAGTCCTCCCACCCGCCTAATGCAGACAGGGCCCGTGCGCTAAGCATAAAAAATACCTTTAACAGATAACCCTAACCCTGAACATAACACCCAACCCTGATCCTATTTCTCCCCTTAACACGTAAACCTCACCGTGCGCCTAACTTTAACCTCTTATCCTAACGTTAATGCATAACCCATTTCCTGAGAACAACCCCTATCCCATAATTCTAACCCTATCTCCTAGTCATCACTGTGACACCTAATCCCTAACCCTAATTCTAAACCGCTAACTCTAACTGTAACCCTACCTACAACCCTAACACTGACAGTAACCCTTACTTCTAACCCCAACGCTATGCCTAACAAAAACCCTAACCCTTGACCCCAACCCTTCACCCTAACCCCTAAGCCTTACCCTAACCCTTAACCCTAATCCTAATCCTAACCATTAAACCTAACCCTAGCTCTTAAAGCTAACCCTAAACCTTACCCTCACGACTAGACCTAACCCTGACATTAACCGAACACCTAACCCTAACCAGAACCCCTAAAGCTAACCCTGAACCCTATCCCTAACCCCAGCAGTAAACTTTAACCCTAAACCTAAGCCCAACCCGTAACTCTAATCCTATCCTTTTACCCTAAAACTAACCCCGAAAGCTAACCCCTATACCTCACCCTAACTCTAACCCCAATCCTAATTCTAACCATACCCCTTCATAAAACACTAACTCCTAACCGCTAACCCTAACACTAACCAAAAACCCTAATCACTAATCCCTAACCCTAACGCTTAACCTTTACCCTAAGTGTTAACCCTCACCCTAAATCTTAACACTGACCCTAACCTTAACCTTTAACTCTATGCCTAACCCTTAACCCTTCAGTAAGGAAGACCCTTAATGCTAATGGGATCCCTTATCCCTAACCCTAACACTACAGCTAAAAATAACCCTAACCTTGGATCCTTAAACCTGACCCCTAACACTTACTTTAACCCCAAACCCTAACCCTAATCCTAAGCATTAAACCTAACCCTATCTCTTAACCCTAATGCTAGCCCTTACCCTAACGCCTAGATCTAACCCTAAATCTAACCTACCGCCTAATCCTAACCTTAAGCCCTAATGCTAACACTAACCCTGAACCCTAAACCTACCCGTAACCCTTAACACTAACCCTATCCGTGAACCTTAACCCTGACCCTAACCATTACCCGCACCCAAGCATTTAACCCTGACCCTAACCCTAATCCTTAATGCTAACCCTAACACTAAACCCTAACCCTAAGCCCAACACTTATCCCTAAACCTATCCCTTAAACCCAACCCTAACCCTAATGCTACCCCCTAAACGTAACCCTATCCGTGACCAGTAAACCTAACCCTAACCTCTAACACAAACCATAGCACATAACTCTAACCCTAAAACTAACCCTAACCCAAACCCTAACCCTAACCCTAAACCCTAACTCTTAACCTAAACACTAAGCGTTAACTCTCACGCTAACCTTTAATCCTAACCCTAATCCTAATCTTCAACCCTAAACCTAACACTTAACCCTAACCCTGTACCAAACCCTAACCCCTCATCTTAACCCTAACCGTAAACCTCAACCCTAAACCAAAGTGTAACCGGTAAACCTAAGAGTAACCTTTAACCCTAACCCTATTCCCTAACCCTAAGCCCTCACCCTAACACTAAACTTCATCCTTAACCCTAACCAGAATCCTAACCCTAAATCTAATTCTCAGACTTCTTGCTTTCTTAGAGTTTAGAAAGCCTGCAATCCTCCCATGCCATGCGTGAAAGGAGGCTCTACCACTGTGTCCTGCATGAAACCCACGGGCCCATACCCAGAGTATGATAGAGTGGGTTCCCGGGTACAATCCCAGCCCCCTAAACTCCCCCCGCCCGCCTAATGCAGACAGGGCCCGTGCGCTAAGCATAAACAATACCTTTAACAGATAACCCTAACCCTGAACATAACACCCAAACCTGTTCCTATTTCTCCCCTTAACACGTAACCCTCACCATGCGCCTAACTTTAACCTCTTATCCTAACGTTAATGCATAACCCATTTCCTGAGAACAACCCCTATCCCATAATTCTAACCCTATCTCCTAGTCATCACTGTGACACCTAATCCCTAACCCTAATTCTAAACCACTAACCCTAACCGTAACCCTACCTACAACCCTAACACTGACAGTAACCCTTACTTCTAACCCCAACGCTATGCCTAACAAAAACCCTAAACCTTGACCCCAACCCTTCACCCTAACCCCTAAGCCTTACCCTAACCCTTAACCCTAAAACTAATCCTAACCATTAAATCTAACCCTAGTTCTTAAAGCTAACCCTAAACCTTACCCTCACGACTAGACCTAACCCTGACACTAACCTAACACCTAACCTTAACCAGAACCCCTAAAGCTAACCCTGAACCCTATCCCTAACCCCAGCAGTAAACTTTAAGCTTAAACCTAAGCCCAACCCGTAACCCTAATCCTATCCTTTTACCCTAAAACTAACCCCGAAACCTAACCCCTATACCTCACCCTAACTCTAACCCCAATCCTAATTCTAACCATACCCCTTCATAAAACACTAACTCCTAACCGCTAACCCTAACACTAACCAAAAACCCTAATCACTAATCCCTAACCCTAACGCTTAACCTTTACCCTAACTGTTAACCCTCACCCTAAATCTTAACACTGACCCTAACCTTAACCTTTAACTCTAAGCCTAACCCTTAACCCTACAGTAAGGAAGACCCTTAATGCTAATGGGATCCCTTATCCTTAACCCTAACACTACAGCTAAAAATAACCCTAACCTTGGATCCTTAAACCTAACCCCTAAAACTTACTTTAACCCCAAACCCTAACCCTAATCCTAAGCATTAAACCTAACCCTATCTCTTAAGCCTAACGCTAGCCCTTACCCTAACGCCTAGATCTAACCCTAAATCTAACCTACTGCCTAATCCTAACCTTAAGCCCTAATGCTAACACTAACCCTGAACCCTAAACCTACCCGTAACCCTTAACACTAACCCTATCCGTGAACCTTCACCCTGACCCTAACCATTACCCGCACCCAAGCATTTAACCCTGACCCTAACCCTAATCCTTAATGCTAACCCTAACACTAAACCCTAACCCTAAGCCCAACACTTAACCCTAATCCTATCCGTTAACCCTAACCCTAACCCAACCCTAATGCTAACCCCTAAACGTAACCCTAACCGTGACCAGTAAACCTAACCCTAACCTCTAACACAAACCATAGCACATAACTCTAACCCTAAAGCTAACCCTAACCCTAACCCTAAACCCTAACTCTTAACCTTAACCCTAAGCGTTAACTCTCACGCTAACCTTTAATCCTAACCCTAATCCTAATCTTCAACCCTAAACCTAACACTTAACCCTAAACCTGTACCAAACCCTAACCCCTCATCTTAACCCTAACCGTAAACCTGAACCCTAAACCAAAGTGTAACCGTTAAACCTAAGAGTAACCTTTAACCCTAACCCTAATCCCTAACCCTAAGCCCTCACCCTAACACTGAACTTCATCCTTAACCCTAACCAGAATCCTAACCCTAAATCTAATTCTCAGACTTCTTGCTTTCTTAGAGTTTAGAAAGCCTGCAATCCTCCCTTGCCATGCGTGAAAGGAGGCTCTACCACTGTGTCCTGCATGAAACCCATGGGCCCATACCCAGAGTATGATAGAGTGGGTTCCCGGGTACAATCCCAGCCCCCTAAACTCCCCCCGCCCGCCTAATGCAGACAGGGCCCGTGCGCTAAGCATAAACAATACCTTTAACAGATAACCCTAACCCTGAACATAACACCCAACCCTGATCCTATTTCTCCCCTTAACACGTAAACCTCAACGTGCGCCTAACTTTAACCTCTTATCCTAACGTTAATGCATAACCCATTTCCTGAGAACAACCCCTATCCCATAATTCTAACCCTATCTCCTAGTCATCACTGTGACACCTAATCCCTAACCCTAATTCTAAACCGCTAACCCTAACCGTAACCCTACCTACAACCCTAACACTGACAGTAACCCTTACTTCTAACCCCAACGCTAAGCCTAACAAAAACCCTAACCCTTGACCCTAACCCTTCACCCTAACCCCTAAGCCTTACCCTAACCCTTAACCCTAATCCTAATCCTAACCCTTAAACCTAACCCTAGCTCTTAAAGCTAACCCTAAACCTTACCCTCACGACTAGACCTAACCCTGACACTAACCTAACACCTAACACTAACCAGAACCCCTAAAGCTAACCCTCAACCCTATCCCTAACCCCAGCAGTAAACTTTAACCCTAAACCTAAGCCCAACCCGTAACCCTAATCCTATCCTTTTACCCTAAAACTAACCCCTAAACCTAACCCCTATACCTCACCCTAACTCTAACCCCAATCCTAATTCTAACCATACCCCTTCATAAAACACTAACTCCTAACCGCTAACCCTAACACTAACCCTAACCCTAACCCTAACCAAAAACCCTAATCACTAATCCCTAAACCTAACGCTTAACCTTTACCCTAACCGTTAACCCTCACCCTAAATCTTAACCCTGACACTAACCTTAAACTTTAACTCTAAGCCTAACCCTTAACCCTACAGTAAGGAAGACCCTTAATGCTAATGGGATCCCTTATCCCTAACCCTAACACTACAGCTAAAAATAACCCTAACCTTGGATCCTTAAACCTAACCCCTAACACTTACTTTAACCCCAAACCCTAACCCTAATCCTAAGCATTAAACCTAACCCTATCTCTTAACCCTAACGCTAGCCCTTACCCTAACGCCTAGATCTAACCCTAAATCTAACCTACCACCTAATCCTAACCTTAAGCCCTTATGCTAACACTAACCCTGAACCCTAAAGCTACCCGTAACCCTTAACAATAACCCTATCCATGAACCTTAACCCTGACCCTAAACATTACCCGCACCCAAGTATTTAACCCTGATTCAAACCCTAATCCTTAATGCTAACCCTAACACTAAACCCTAACCCTAAGCCCAACACTTAACCCTAATCCTATCCCTTAACCCTAACCCTAACCCTAATGCTACACCCTAAACGTAACCCTAACCGCGACCAGTAAACCTAACCCTAACCTCTAACACAAACCATAGCACATAACTCTAACCCTAAAACTAACCCTAACCCTAACCCTATCCCTAAACCCGAACTCTTAACATTAACCCTAAGCGTTAACTCTCACGCTAACCTTTAATCCTAACCCTAATCCTAATCTTCAACCCTAACCTAACACTTAACCCTAACCCTGTACCAAACCCTAACCCCCTCATCTTAACCCTAACCGTAAACCTCAACCCTAAACCAAAGTGTAACCGTTAAACCTAAGAGTAACCTTTAACCCTAACCCTAATCCCTAACCCTAAGCCCTCACCCTAACACTAAACTTCATCCTTAACCCTAACCAGAATCCTAACCCTAAATCTAATTCTCAGACTTCTTGCTTTCTTAGAGTTTAGAAAGCCTGCAATCCTCCGATGCCATGCGTGAAAGGAGGCTCTACCCCTGTGTCCTGCATGAAACCCATGGGCCCATACCCAGAGTATGATAGAGTGGGTTCCCGGGTACAATCCCAGCCCCCTAAACTCCCCCCCCCCGCCTAATGCAGACAGGGCCCGTGCGCTAAGCATAAACAATACCTTTAACAGATAACCCTAACCCTGAACATAACACCCAACCCTGTTCCTATTTCTCCCCTTAACACGTAAACCTCACCGTGCGCCTAAATTTAACTTCTTTTCCTACGTTAATGCATAACCCGTTTCCTGAGAACAACCCCTATCCCATAATTCTAACCCTATCTCCTATTCATCACTGTGACACCTAATCCCTAACCCTAATTCTAAACCGCTAACCCTAACCGTAACCATACCTACAACCCTTACACTGAGAGTAACCCTTACTTCTAACCCCAACGCTATGCCTAACAAAAACCCTAACCCTTGACCCTAACCCTTCACCCTAACCCCTAAGCCTTACCCTAACCCTTAACCCTAAAACTAATCCTAACCATTAAACCTAACCCTAGCTCTTAAAGCTAACCCTAAACCTTACCCTCACGACTAGACCTAACCCTGACACTAACCTAACACCTAACCCTAACCAGAACCCCTAAAGCTAACCCTGAACCCTATCCCTAACCCCAGCAGTAAACTTTAACCCTAAACCTAAGCCCAACCCGTAAACCTAATCCTATCCTTTTACCCTAAAACTAACCCCGAAACCTAACCCCTATACCTCACCCTAACTCTAACCCCAATCCTAATTCTAACCATACCCCTTCATAAAACACTAACTCCTAACCGCTAACCCTAACACTAACCAAAAACCCTAATCACTAATCCCTAACCCTAACGCTTAAACTTTACCCTCACCGTTAACCCTCACCCTAAACCTTAACACTGACCCTAACCTTAATCTTTAACTCTAAGCCTAACCCTTAACCCTACAGTAAGGAAGACCCTTAATGCTAATGGGATCCCTTATCCCTAACCCTAACACTACAGCTAAAAATAACCCTAACCTTGGATCCTTAAACCTGACCCCTAACACTTACTTTAACCCCAAACCCTAACCCTAATCCTAAGCATTAAACCTAACCCTATCTCTTAACCCTAACGCTAGCCCTTACCCTAACGCCTAGATCTAACCCTAAATCTAACCTACCGCCTAATCCTAACCTTAAGCCCTAATGCTAACACTAACCCTGAACCCTAAACCTACGCGTAACCCTTAACACTAACTCTATCCGTGAACCTTAACCCTGACCCTAACCATTACCCGCACCCAAGCATTTAACCCTGACCCTAACCCTAATCCTTAATGCTAACCCTAACACTAAACCCTAACCCTAAGCCCAACACTTATTCCTAATCCTATCCCTTAACCCTAAACCTAACCCTAATGCTACCCCCTAAACGTAACCCTATCCGTGACCAGTAAACCTAACCCTACCCTCTAACACAAACCATAGCACAAAACTCTAACCCTAAAACTAACCCTAACCCTAACACTAAACCTAACCCTAAACCCTAAGTCTTAACCTAAACCCTAAGCGTTAACTCTCACGCTAACCTTTAATCCTAACCCTAATCCTAATCTTCAACCCTAAACCTAACACTTAACCCTAACCCTTTACCAAACCCTAACCCCTCATCTTAACCCTAACCGTAAACCTCAACCCTAAACCAAAGTGTAACCGTTAAACCTAAGAGTAACTTTTACCCGTAACCCTATTCCTTAACCCTAAGCCCTCACCCTAACACTAAACTTCATCCTTAACCCTAACCAGAATCCTAACCCTAAATCTAATTCTCAGACTTCTTGCTTTCTTAGAGTTTAGAAAGCCTGCAATCCTCCCATGCCATGCGTGAAAGGAGGCTCTACCACTGGGTCCTGCATGAAACCCACGGGCCCATACCCAGAGTATGATAGAGTGGGTTCCCGGGTACAATCCCAGCCCCCTAAACTCCCCCCGCCCACCTAATGCAGACAGGGCCCGTGCGCTAAGCATAAACAATACCTTTAACAGATAACCCTAACCCTGAACATAACACCCAACCCTGTTCCTATTTCTCCCCTTAACACGTAACCCTCACCGTGCGCCTAACTTTAACCTCTTATCCTAACGTTAATGCATAACCCATTTCCTGAGAACAACCCCTATGCCATAATTCTAACCCTATCTCCTAGTCATCACTGTGACACCTAATCCCTAACCATAATTCTAAACCGCTAACCCTAACCGTAACCCTACCTACAACCCTAACACTGACAGTAACCCTTACTTCTAACCCCAACGCTATGCCTAACAGAAACCCTAACCCTTGACCCTACCCCTTCACCCTAACCCCTAGCCTTACCCTAACCCTTAACCCTAATCCTAATCCTAACCATTAAACCTAACCCTAGCTCTTAAAGCTAACCCTAAACCTTACCCTCACGACTAGACCTAACCCTGACACTAACCTAACACCTAACCCTAACCAGAACCCCTAAAGCTAACCCTGAACCCTATCCCTAACCCAAGCAGTAAACTTTAACCCTAAACCTAAGCCCAACCCGTAACCCTAATCCTATCCTTTTACCCTAAAACTAACCCCGAAACCTAACCCCTATACCTCACCCTAACTCTAACCCCAATCCTAATTCTAACCATACCCCTTCATAAAACACTAACTCCTAACCGCTAACCCTAACACTAACCAAAAACCCTAATCACTAATCCCTAACCCTAACGCTTAACCTTTACCTTAAGGGTTAACCCTAACCCTAAATCTTAACACTGACCCTAACCTTAACCTTTAACTCTAAGCCTAACCCTTAACCCTACAGTAAGGAAGACCCTTAATGCTAATGGGATCCCTTATCCCTAGCCCTAACACTACAGCTAAAAATAACCCTAACCTTGGATCCTTAAATCTAACCCCTAACACTTACTTTAACCCCAAACCCTAACCCTAATCCTAAGCATTAAACCTAACCCTATCTCTTAACCCTAACGCTAGCCCTTACCCTAACGCCTAGATCTAACCCTAAATCTAACCTACCGCCTAATCCTAACCTTAAGCCCTAATGCTAACACTAACCCTGAACCCTAAACCTACCCGTAACCCTTAACACTAACCCTATCCGTGAACCTTAACCCTGACCCTAACCATTACCCGCACCCAAGCATTTAACCCTGCTTCTAACCTTAATCCTTAATGATAAACCTAACACTAAACCCTAACCCTAAGCCCAACACTTAACCCTAATCCTATCCCTTAACCCTAACCCTAACCCTAATGCTACCCCCTAAACGTAACCCTAACCGTGACCAGTAAACCTAACCCTAACCTCTAACACAAACCATAGCACATAACTCTAACCCTAAAACTAACCCTAACCCTAACCCTAACCCTAAACCCTAACTCTTAACCTTAACCTTAAGCGTTAACTTTCACGCTAACCTTTAATCCTAACCCTAATCCTAATCTTCAACCCTAAACCTAACACTTAACCCTAACCCTGTACCAAACCCTAACCCCTCATCTTAACCCTAACCGTAAACCTCAACCCTAAACCAAAGTGTAACCGTTAAACCTAAGAGTAACCTTTAACCCTAACCCTATTCCCTAACCCTAAGCCCTCACCCTAACACTAAACTTCATCCTTAACCCTAACCAGAATCCTAACCCTAAATCTAATTCTCAGACTTCTTGCTTTCTTAGAGTTTAGGAAGCCTGCAATCCTCCCATGCCATGCGTGAAAGGAGGCTCTACCACTGTGTCCTGCATGAAACCCACGGGCCCATACCCAGAGTATGATAGAGTGGGTTCCCGGGTACAATCCCAGCCCCCTAAACTCCCCCCGCCCGCCTAATGCAGACAGGGCCCGTGCGCTAAGCATAAACAATACCTTTAACAGATAACCCTAACCCTGAACATAACACCCAACCCTGTTCCTATTTCTCCCCTTAACACGTAAACCTCACCGTGCGCCTAACTTTAACCTCTTATCCTAACGTTAATGCATAACCCATTTCCTGAGAACAACCCCTATCGCATAATTCTAACCCTATCTCCTAGTCATCACTGTGACACCTAATCCCTAACCCTAATTCTAAACCGCTAACCCTAACCGTAACCCTAACTACAACCCTAACACTGACAGTAACCCTTACTTCTAACCCCAACGCTATGCCTAACAAAAACCCTAACCCTTGACCCTAACCCTTCACCCTAACCCCTAGCCTTACCCTAACCCTTAACCCTAATCCTCATCCTAACCATTAAACCTAACCCTAGCTCTTAAAGCTAACCCTAAACCTTACCCTCACGACTAGACCTAACCCTGACACTAACCTAACACCTAACCCTAACCAGAACTCCTAAAGCTAACCCTGAACCCTATCCCTAACCCAAGCAGTAAACTTTAACCCTAAACCTAAGCCCAACCCGTAACCCTAATCCTATCCTTTTACCCTAAAACTAACCCCGAAACCTAACCCCTATACCTCACCCTAACTCTAAACCCAATCCTAATTCTAACCATACCCCTTCATAAAACACTAACTCCTAACCGCTATCCCTAACACTAACCCTAACCCTAACCCTAACCAAAAACCCTAATCACTAATCCCTAAACCTAACGCTTAACCTTTACCCTAACCGTTAACCCTCACCCTAAATCTTAACCCTGACACTAACCTTAACCTTTAACTCTAAGCCTAACCCTTAACCCTAGAGTAAGGAAGACCTTTAATGCTAATGGGATCCCTTATCCCTAACCCTAACACTACAGCTAAAAATAACCCTAACCTTGGATCCTTAAACCTAACCCCTAACACTTATTTTACCCCCAAACCCTAACCCTAATCCTAAGCATTAAACCTAACCCTATCTCTTAACCCTAACGCTAGCCCTTACCCTAACTCCTAGATCTAACCCTAAATCTAACCTACCGCCTAATCCTAACCTTAAGCCCTAATGCTAACACTAACCCTGAACCCTAAACCTACCCGTAACCCTTAACACTAACCCTATTCGTGAATCTAAACCCTGACCCTAACCATTACCCGCACCCAAGCATTTAACCCTGATTCTAACCCTAATCCTTAATGATAAACCTAACACTAAACCCTAACCCTAAGCCCAACACTTAACCCTAATCCTATCCCTTAACCCTAACCCTATCCCTAATGCTACCCCCTAAATGTAACCCTAACCGTGACCAGTAAACCTAACCCTAACCTCTAACACAAACCATAGCACATAACTCTAACCCTAAAACTAACCCTAACCCTAACCCTAACCCTAAACCCTAACTCTTAACCTTAACCCTAAGCGTTAACTCTCACGCTAACCTTTAATCCTAACCCTAATCCTAATCTTCAACCCTAAACCTAACACTTAACCCTAACCCTGTACCAAACCCTAACCCCTCATCTTAACCCTAAGCGTAAACCTCAACCCTAAACCAAAGTGTAACCGTTAAACCTAAGAGTAACCTTTAACCCTAACCCTAATCCCTAACCCTAAGCCCTCACCCTAACACTAAACTTCATCCTTAACCCTAACCATAATCCTAACCGTAAATCTAATTCTCAGACTTCTTGCTTTCTTAGAGTTTAGAAAGCCTGCAATCCTCCCATGCCATGCGTGAAAGGAGGCTCTACCACTGTGTCCTGCATGAAAACCACGGGCCCATACCCAGAGTATGATAGAGTGGGTTCCCGGGTACAATCCCAGCCCCCTAAACTCCCCCCGCCCGCCTAATGCAGACAGGGCCCGTGCGCTAAGCATAAACAATACCTTTAACAGATAACCCTAACCCTGAACATAACACCCAACCCTGATCCTATTTCTCCCCTTAACACGTAACCCTCACCGTGCGCCTAACTTTAACCTCTTATCCTAACGTTAATGCATAACCCATTTCCTGAAAACAACCCCTATCCCATAATTCTAACCCTATCTCCTAGTCATCACTGTGACACCTAATCCCTAACCCTAATTCTAAACCACTAACTCTAACCGTAACCCTACCTACAACCCTAACACTGACAGTAACCCTTACTTCTAACCCCAACGCTATGCCTAACAAAAACCCTAACCCTTGACCCTAACCCTTCACCCTAACCCCTAAGCCTTATCCTAACCCTTAACCCTAATCCTAATCCTAACCATTAAACCTAACCCTAGCTCTTAAAGCTAACCCTAAACCTTACCCTCACGACTAGACCTAACCCTGACACTAACCTAACACCTAACCCTAACCAGAACCCCTAAAGCTAACCCTGAACCCTATCCCTAACCCTAGCAGTAAACTTTAACCCTAAACCTAAGCCCAACCCGTAACCCTAATCCTATCCTTTTACCCTAAAACTAACCCCTAAACCTAACCCCTATACCTCACCCTAACTCTAACCCCAATCCTAATTCTAACCATACCCCTTCATAAAACACTAACTCCTAACCGCTAACCCTAACACTAACCAAAAACCCTAATCACTAATCCCTAACCCTAACGCTTAACCTTTACCCTGACCGTTAACACTCACCCTAAATCTTAACACTGACCCTAACCTTAAACTTTAACTCTAAGCCTAACCCTTAACCCTACAGTAAGGAAGACCCTTAATGCTAATGGGATCCCTTATCCCTAACCCTAACACTACAGCTAAAAATAACCCTAACCTTGGATCCTTAAACCTAACCCCTAACACTTACTTTAACCCCAAACCCTAACCCTAATCCTAAGCATTAAACCTAACCCTATCTCTTAACCCTAACGCTAGCCCTTACCCTAACGCCTAGATCTAACCCTAAATCTAACCTACCGCCTAATCCTAACCTTAAGCCCTAATGCTAACACTAACCCTGAACCCTAAACCTACCCGTAACCCTTAACACTAACCCTATCCGTGAACCTAAACCCTGACCCTAACCATTACCGGCACCCAAGCATTTAACCCTGACCCTAACCTAATCCTTAATGCTAAAATTAACACTAAACCCTAACCCTAAGCCCAACACTTAACCCTAATCCTATCCCTAACCCTAACCCTAACCCTAATGCTACCCCCTAAACGTAACCCTAACCGTGACCAGTAAACCTAACCCTAACCTCTAACAGAAACCATAGCACATAACTCTAACCCTAAAACTAACCCTAACCCTAACCCTAACCCTAAACCCTAACTCTTAACCTTAACCTTAAGCGTTAACTCTCACGCTAACCTTTAATCCTAACCCTAATCCTAATCTTCAACCCTAAACCTAACACTTAACCCTAACCCTGTACCAAACCCTAACCCCTCATCTTAACCCTAACCGTTATCCTCAACCCTAAACCAAAGTGTAACCGTTAAACCTAAGAGTAACCTTTAACCCTAACCCTAATCCCTAACCCTAAGCCCTCACCCTAACACTAAACTTCATCCTTAACCCTAACCAGAATCCTAACCCTAAATCTAATTCTCAGACTTCTTGCTTTCTTAGAGTTTAGAAAGCCTGCAATCCTCCGATGCCATGCGTGAAAGGAGGCTCTATCACTGTGTCCTGCATGAAACCCATGGGCCCATACCCAGAGTATGATAGAGTGGGTTACCGGGTACAATCCCAGCCCCCTAAACTCCCCCCGCCCGCCTAATGCAGACATGGCCCGTGCGCTAAGCATAAACAATACCTTTAACAGATAACCCTAACCCTGAACATAACACCCAACCCTGTTCCTATTTCTCCCCTTACCACGTAAACCTCACCGTGCGCCTAACTTTAACCTCTTATCCTAACGTTAATGCATAACCCATTTCCTGAGAACAACCCCTATCCCATAATTCTAACCCTATCTCCTAGTCATCACTGTGACACCTAATCCCTAACCCTAATTCTAAACCGCTAACCCTAACCGTAACCCTAACTACAACCCTAACACTGACAGTAACCCTTACTTCTAACCCCAACGCTATGCCTAACAAAAACCCTAACCCTTGACCCTAACCCTTCACCCTAACCCCTAGCCTTACCCTAACCCTTAACCCTAATCCTCATCCTAACCATTAAACCTAACCCTAGCTCTTAAAGCTAACCCTAAACCTTACCCTCACGACTAGACCTAACCCTGACACTAACCTAACACCTAACCCTAACCAGAACTCCTAAAGCTAACCCTGAACCCTATCCCTAACCCAAGCAGTAAACTTTAACCCTAAACCTAAGCCCAACCCGTAACCCTAATCCTATCCTTTTACCCTAAAACTAACCCCGAAACCTAACCCCTATACCTCACCCTAACTCTAAACCCAATCCTAATTCTAACCATACCCCTTCATAAAACACTAACTCCTAACCGCTATCCCTAACACTAACCCTAACCCTAACCCTAACCAAAAACCCTAATCACTAATCCCTAAACCTAACGCTTAACCTTTACCCTAACCGTTAACCCTCACCCTAAATCTTAACCCTGACACTAACCTTAACCTTTAACTCTAAGCCTAACCCTTAACCCTAGAGTAAGGAAGACCTTTAATGCTAATGGGATCCCTTATCCCTAACCCTAACACTACAGCTAAAAATAACCCTAACCTTGGATCCTTAAACCTAACCCCTAACACTTATTTTACCCCCAAACCCTAACCCTAATCCTAAGCATTAAACCTAACCCTATCTCTTAACCCTAACGCTAGCCCTTACCCTAACTCCTAGATCTAACCCTAAATCTAACCTACCGCCTAATCCTAACCTTAAGCCCTAATGCTAACACTAACCCTGAACCCTAAACCTACCCGTAACCCTTAACACTAACCCTATTCGTGAATCTAAACCCTGACCCTAACCATTACCCGCACCCAAGCATTTAACCCTGATTCTAACCCTAATCCTTAATGATAAACCTAACACTAAACCCTAACCCTAAGCCCAACACTTAACCCTAATCCTATCCCTTAACCCTAACCCTATCCCTAATGCTACCCCCTAAATGTAACCCTAACCGTGACCAGTAAACCTAACCCTAACCTCTAACACAAACCATAGCACATAACTCTAACCCTAAAACTAACCCTAACCCTAACCCTAACCCTAAACCCTAACTCTTAACCTTAACCCTAAGCGTTAACTCTCACGCTAACCTTTAATCCTAACCCTAATCCTAATCTTCAACCCTAAACCTAACACTTAACCCTAACCCTGTACCAAACCCTAACCCCTCATCTTAACCCTAAGCGTAAACCTCAACCCTAAACCAAAGTGTAACCGTTAAACCTAAGAGTAACCTTTAACCCTAACCCTAATCCCTAACCCTAAGCCCTCACCCTAACACTAAACTTCATCCTTAACCCTAACCATAATCCTAACCGTAAATCTAATTCTCAGACTTCTTGCTTTCTTAGAGTTTAGAAAGCCTGCAATCCTCCCATGCCATGCGTGAAAGGAGGCTCTACCACTGTGTCCTGCATGAAAACCACGGGCCCATACCCAGAGTATGATAGAGTGGGTTCCCGGGTACAATCCCAGCCCCCTAAACTCCCCCCGCCCGCCTAATGCAGACAGGGCCCGTGCGCTAAGCATAAACAATACCTTTAACAGATAACCCTAACCCTGAACATAACACCCAACCCTGATCCTATTTCTCCCCTTAACACGTAACCCTCACCGTGCGCCTAACTTTAACCTCTTATCCTAACGTTAATGCATAACCCATTTCCTGAAAACAACCCCTATCCCATAATTCTAACCCTATCTCCTAGTCATCACTGTGACACCTAATCCCTAACCCTAATTCTAAACCGCTAACTCTAACCGTAACCCTACCTACAACCCTAACACTGACAGTAACCCTTACTTCTAACCCCAACGCTATGCCTAACAAAAACCCTAACCCTTGACCCTAACCCTTCACCCTAACCCCTAAGCCTTATCCTAACCCTTAACCCTAATCCTAATCCTAACCATTAAACCTAACCCTAGCTCTTAAAGCTAACCCTAAACCTTACCCTCACGACTAGACCTAACCCTGACACTAACCTAACACCTAACCCTAACCAGAACCCCTAAAGCTAACCCTGAACCCTATCCCTAACCCTAGCAGTAAACTTTAACCCTAAACCTAAGCCCAACCCGTAACCCTAATCCTATCCTTTTACCCTAAAACTAACCCCTAAACCTAACCCCTATACCTCACCCTAACTCTAACCCCAATCCTAATTCTAACCATACCCCTTCATAAAACACTAACTCCTAACCGCTAACCCTAACACTAACCAAAAACCCTAATCACTAATCCCTAACCCTAACGCTTAACCTTTACCCTGACCGTTAACACTCACCCTAAATCTTAACACTGACCCTAACCTTAAACTTTAACTCTAAGCCTAACCCTTAACCCTACAGTAAGGAAGACCCTTAATGCTAATGGGATCCCTTATCCCTAACCCTAACACTACAGCTAAAAATAACCCTAACCTTGGATCCTTAAACCTAACCCCTAACACTTACTTTAACCCCAAACCCTAACCCTAATCCTAAGCATTAAACCTAACCCTATCTCTTAACCCTAACGCTAGCCCTTACCCTAACGCCTAGATCTAACCCTAAATCTAACCTACCGCCTAATCCTAACCTTAAGCCCTAATGCTAACACTAACCCTGAACCCTAAACCTACCCGTAACCCTTAACACTAACCCTATCCGTGAACCTAAACCCTGACCCTAACCATTACCGGCACCCAAGCATTTAACCCTGACCCTAACCTAATCCTTAATGCTAATATTAACACTAAACCCTAACCCTAAGCCCAACACTTAACCCTAATCCTATCCCTAACCCTAACCCTAACCCTAATGCTACCCCCTAAACGTAACCCTAACCGTGACCAGTAAACCTAACCCTAACCTCTAACAGAAACCATAGCACATAACTCTAACCCTAAAACTAACCCTAACCCTAACCCTAACCCTAAACCCTAACTCTTAACCTTAACCTTAAGCGTTAACTCTCACGCTAACCTTTAATCCTAACCCTAATCCTAATCTTCAACCCTAAACCTAACACTTAACCCTAACCCTGTACCAAACCCTAACCCCTCATCTTAACCCTAACCGTTATCCTCAACCCTAAACCAAAGTGTAACCGTTAAACCTAAGAGTAACCTTTAACCCTAACCCTAATCCCTAACCCTAAGCCCTCACCCTAACACTAAACTTCATCCTTAACCCTAACCAGAATCCTAACCCTAAATCTAATTCTCAGACTTCTTGCTTTCTTAGAGTTTAGAAAGCCTGCAATCCTCCGATGCCATGCGTGAAAGGAGGCTCTATCACTGTGTCCTGCATGAAACCCATGGGCCCATACCCAGAGTATGATAGAGTGGGTTACCGGGTACAATCCCAGCCCCCTAAACTCCCCCCGCCCGCCTAATGCAGACATGGCCCGTGCGCTAAGCATAAACAATACCTTTAACAGATAACCCTAACCCTGAACATAACACCCAACCCTGTTCCTATTTCTCCCCTTAACACGTAAACCTCACCGTGCGCCTAACTTTAACCTCTTATCCTAACGTTAATGCATAACCCATTTCCTGAGAACAACCCCTATCCCATAATTCTAACCCTATCTCCTAGTCATCACTGTGACACCTAATCCCTAACCCTAATTCTAAACCGCTAACCCTAACCGTAACCCTACCTACAACCCTAACACTGACAGTAACCCTTACTTCTAACCCCAACGCCATGCCTAACAAAAACCCTAACCCTTTCCCCTAACCCTTCACCCTAACCCCTAAGCCTTACCCGAACCCTTAACCCTAATCCTAATCCTAACCATTAAACCTAACCCTAGCTCTTAAAGCTAACCCTAAACCTTACCCTCATGACTAGACCTAACCCTGACACTAACCTAACACCTAACCGTAACCAGAACCCCTAAAGCTAACCCTGAACCCTATCACTAACCCTAGCAGTAAACTTTAACCCTAAACCTAAGCCGAACCCGTAACCCTAATCCTATCCTTTTACCCTAAAACTAACCCAAAACCTAACCCCTACACCTCACCCTAACTCTAACCCCAATCCTAATTCTAACCATACCCCTTCATAAAACACTAACTCGTAACCGCTAACCCTAACACTAACCAAAAACCCTAATCACTAATCCCTAACCCTAACGCTTAACCTTTACCTTAACGGTTAACCCTCACCCTAAATCTTAACACTGACCCTAACCTTAACCTTTAACTCTAAGCCTAACCCTTAACCCTACAGTAAGGAAGACGCTTAATGCTAATGGGACCCCTTATCCCTAACCCTAACACTACAGCTAAAAATAACCCTAACCTTGGATCCTTAAACATAACCCCTAAAACTTACTTTAACCCCAAACCCTAACCCTAATCCTAAGCATTAAACCTAACCCTATCTCTTAAACCTAACGCTAGCCCTTACCCTAACGCCTAGATCTAACCCTAAATCTAACCTACCGCCTAATCCTAACCTTAAGCCCTAATGCTAACACTAACCCTGAACCCTAAACCTACCCGTAACCCTTAACACTAACCCTATCTGTGAACCTTAAACCTGACCCTAACCATTAACCGCACCCAAACATTTAACCCTGACCCTAACCCTAATCCTTAATGCTAACC